>NC_134483.1:498435480-498437980 GCF_040206685.1 Ascaphus truei | reverse complement strand
CCTTCACCCCCCCTAACCCTGCCCTTCACCCACCCCTACCCCTGCCCTTCACCCACCCCTACCCCTGCCCTTCACCCCCCCCCACGCCTGCCCTTTGACTGACGCACGCACACACCCTGACTGACGCACGCACACACTCTGACTGACGCACGCACGCACACACCCTGAGTGACGCACGCACACACCCTGACTGACGCACGCACACAAACCCTGACAGCCACACCCTGACAGCCGCACGCGCACGCCCTGACTGACGCACGCACACACCCTGACTGACGCACGCACACACACACACACACACCGACTGACTGACGCACTGACTGACACACACACATACGTACTGACGCACGCACACAACCCCTCACAGCCGCATGCACACAACCCCTCACAGCCACACGCACACACACACAGACTGACACGCGCACACACACACACACCCACGCACACACACACTGAATGACTGACTGACTGACTCCCGCACGCACACACTGACTGACTGAGGCACACACCCACGCACACACTGACTGTGTGTGTGTGTCAGTCAGTCTGTGTGTGTTTGTGTTTCTGCGTCAGACTCACTGACACGCGCGCACACACACTGACTGACTGACGCACACACAATGACTGATGCACACACACTGCATGAAGCTGTAAAGGAGGGAGGGGGGGAACTGGATTGATGTGAATGGGGGACAAACAGAGAGAGGGGGAGGGGTGAGGAGAGAGAGAGGAGCGGGAACATTACATCCCGGGCAACGCCGGGTCTCTCAGCTAGTATAAAATAAACGTAAAGAGAGGGTGCATACCATTCAATGATGGATACAAAAAAAGGAACAACAGGACAGTCACTCTTATACTCACAGAAAGTGAATATATATATCATTTACGTGAATCACTATCCGTATTTGAAGTGTGTGTGTATATATATACATGTAAATATATATATACATACAAATGAGCATACAGTAATATTTCCATTTGCTATTTGCCTTGCTATGGAGGGTTTTTGTCACTTTTTTACTCACATAACTTCACATATACATACATATACATACATATATAATATATATATATATATATATATATATATATATATATATATGCAGTGGAAGTGTATTGTGTGTATTTACCTACACACTCACTTCACATTTCAGTAACATACATATACATCTAAATAATATTCACATATACACGTTTGCTATAAATGGAATTATTACAATTTTACATTATATACACGTGCAATGAATGGAATAAACACTGTAATAAGTTTGAAATCGCCTATCCGAGCTGCTCTGCATGCAGACTGATCCCTTTTCTCCAGCTTCCTTGAATGTACTATGAGGAAGATCATGTGACCAGATGCTAGATCATGTGACCAGATGCTAGTGCACGTTTAGAGAGAGGGAGGGCAGTGCTGACAAAGGGGTGTGCCTGGGTTTGTGACAGGACATGAAGGGGCGGTGCCTTAGCAAATGCTTGTTAAAATAGAATACAAGAAAACTGGTCTTTCAAAGTTGTTTTTTTAAAAACAGAAAATGCTAAAAGTATTATTTCTTACTACAGAACTGATTTATTAAAAAAAACACACATGCAGGATATAGACTGAACTGCAGCTTTAATGCAATGCAATAATGAATGCAAGCATGTACGTACAGTATAATGCAAAAGTCTAAAATAATCCTTCCACTGAGTGCAACCCAATATTGACAACTGATGTTCTTTGGTTCTTTTTTGGGGGTTTCTCATACATAATTCTGAGTTGAGCCCCACCTCACAAATATTAATAGTGAGTGGCAGTACGCCTATTACAATAAGTAGGGTCTAGAGCCGATATTATATTCTTTTGAACTGCCCCCTAATACATTCAACTCTCCAAGATTTTTTATTTATTTTTTCCTTTTCTATGCTGCTTCAAATGCAACATTACCCATAGCTGTTTAAAATGAACCAATTTGCTGTCAGAGGCACCAGTATTGCATTATGGCAGAGAAGGGGTTAAAATGTGCTAAATGTAATAATTGTGGCAAAAGCATTTTCAATCTTGGAGAGGAATGTAGATACTATATACACAAAATGCATTGGACTTTGTGGGTTCGGGATTGTGTTATTTTTTGCTCTAGAAAAAGAGAAAAACAATTTTTGATCAAGATCAGATCAAGGGCTAGATTCACCAGAGGTCAATATTTTGAGAAAAAAAATAGTGCTATCTGGATATTGCCAATTTTTCTTAACTACCTATTCACTAAAGTCATATTGCCAGTGGTAAAGCAGCGATAAAACTATTTTTAATGCGGCCACATTTCTGAAGAAAAGAACATTGGAGAGGTTAGAGACCTTCAATCTACAGAGGATCAACTTCAGCCATCAGCATTGAGGATGATATATACTTCAGTATTAGGTATACCTTTTTAATTTTAATTGTTAGTCCAAATAAAAAAAGGTATATCCTAATAGTGAAGTAACTGCACTAACAGGGATATATATATATATATACGCAGCG
>NC_134483.1:498302980-498432980 GCF_040206685.1 Ascaphus truei | reverse complement strand
ACTAAAAATGTTAATTTATTAAAAAAATGATATTAGATGCCTTTAATATGTATACGCTGGAGATAATTGCTGTTCTTACAAGGAATTCCAAAGTCATATTAGCTGACAAGGAGATTTTCTGCAACATGTTGAGGCTTCATAAAGCATCGCAACATCTGTCCTTGTGAGAACAGACAGTAAAGACTTAAAACATTCAGAAACATTTCCGGTCTGTTAAATAATTCACAAATACCTCGTCAAATATGTCAAAGAATGCTGAAAAAGATATTTATGTTACAGTTTTCTTATCAATTTTTTGTTCATATTATAACAATTTTTTTTTTACATTGACCTTTTTTCATACTAAGGAAATGTTAGAAAACTGTATGGCAACACAATCAAAAAGTCTGAGAATCCTTTTATGTGACTAAAGACTATTTCAAGATTGAATTATCCGTTATCCTTAGTAGCGTAGCACACTGCTTCAATTATTTACAGTTCCATTACCAAAAAGTTCTTGGGACCTTTCTCCCCAGCTGCTCAGAGACGAGTGTTTACTTGGTTAAAGACAAACTTGATAACACACTTCTTAATGGAGAGCTTTCTAATGTGATTGCTGAATGGAAGAGGTCTCAGGCAAGGTAGTTGACCTTGTATTTTGTTACTTTATAGGGGATGCATCTAGCAGACACAGTTCAACCACATTTATTTTATTATTTTTCTGTGCTCTTAACTCTTTCCTTTAATCGGTTTTCCTCCAACAACTTATAATTTAGCCCGTCGATTTAAAGAGTGGTTTCAAACTTCAAATATATCGTCTTGGTCTACGTTGTCAATTTGAATTTCTTATTGTGATTTCTATTGGACACTATTTACTCATGTATAGATTTAGCAGACATTTTTGCACCCATTAACAGTGTACAATATGCCTAAAATTGTGTTATATTGCAATATTCTGCATGCTTACTGGCACGCATTAACGTAAAATCTGATCTCAAAAACTTTGAGAACGCTGTTCTTAATTTGTCCTTTGTATTCAAGTATGCCCACTCTAAGAATTCTCAGCCATTAATGGGATAGAGTATAAAATGAGCTTGGGGGAAAAAGCAGGGAATGAACCCTGAATAACTGATGCTACAAACTGAGCAGGGAAACTTTTTTGTCCATAGAGAACAGAGATAGGCACCACAGCATCATGGAATAAACCACTTGATAAATAATATATCCTCCATAAATAATCGAACTAACTCAGGATGGGGGGCTGTATTGCATAAGCTGGTAGAAGTACAAATGGGCCCGTCAATGAAGTGCCCCTGAGTAAGTCAAAGAACCCAGTAAATGCTAGCCTCACCTACATCCAGTGTCCAACGAAGAATTGATCAGCTGGCAAGTACTCACGATATGAAGTGTAAACTGCCGGGTGTTGCTGATGGGAAGTGGCGTGACGCTCCAGGCTGCTTGTAGAGGTGGCGTCCTCCTGCCCGTAATTGGTAAACAGAGGAAAAAGAGAAACTCGGTGGTCACAGCTCTCCAAAAGTCAACCAAGCGCAGTAAAAATAAAAAACTTTATTGAATCAAATATAAGACATCCACAGAGAGTGAGTACACTCTGACGCATTTCGTCCTGTAGCAAGGACTTTATCAAAGTCCTTGCTACAGGACGAAACGCGTCAGAGTGTACTCACTCTCTGTGGATGTCTTATATTTGATTCAATAAAGTTTTTTTATTTTTACTGCGCTTGGTTGACTTTTGGAGAGCTGTGACCGCCGAGTTTCTCTTTTCCCTCTATAAAATGAGCTCATCTGTAATGCACGACCCACAAATCCATTAAATTGGAATCTGAAAAACCATTGGGTCCGTCTATCAATGCAACCACTTTTGGAGCAAAACTGGAGCATTTTTGTCCTGCACATACATCTCTTTATAGTATCAAATTCTGAATCTGAACACCATATTATCTCCCTTCATTCTGCGTCAAATAATCTGGAAACTTGAAGGTGGTTTCTAACAATCAATACCAGATGTGACAAACTATATTTGAAGAAACTGTGCCCTGAAAACTGGAGTACTGTATCGAAACATTGACCGCCATGTCATGTGATCCAAGTTGGTCTATTTGCATATTTATTTCACGCCTATGAACACAAGAGGACTTCACAAAGTAGCCCTAACTGACACTGTCAAACTAGAGTAGATCCTAGATAAAGTCAAGTACGCTATAAGGGACAGTCTCACAAAAAAAAATGTAATTGGCTTGGTTAAAAATATTTACTGTACTTTCGCTTTAAGTAATTATATCCATTGTGGTCTCAGATAAAGTAAGAGTTGTAATGTTACCTGTGAAAATAAACATGTAATTTTCAGACACTTCAGTTTTGCTCCTGCCTGACTAACTAATTATGGAATGGTGATTACTTTTGAAGGAGTAAAATGGTAGGGAGTAAGAAGTAACGCGCTTCTGTGTGAAAAAAAAAAGGAAAGCCGAGTGCTCATGCTTGGAGGGTTGGTGATGTCACCGCTCTCAAGCATGAGCGAGCACAGCGATAGCGTGGACGCAGCCTTAGAAACAGGATGACCACATATAAAACTCACAATACATTCTCATTACATTTCCCATAAGCGCTGAGCGTGTGTGTGTTCGTGTCAAACTAAGAGGCCTCCCGCTCCTGGGTATTCAGGCCTATATTTGAGATGTTGGCACACCATTAGAGTTTGTTTGTCACTGGGTGTAGCAGGTCTGAACTTTGTAAAGGTTTACTTTGGTACTGCTGCTTCCTGTGACAGTTGGGATTATCCCCTCTGTCAGCTGCCTCTCCTAGGGACGGCTCCCGATCTCAGCTGCTGCGCTATCCAACTCTCTTAGCAACTGCGATCCCACTCAAGCGGCACGTGTGCAGGGCTCGTGCCACAGGTCGTTCTTGAGCGAGCCTAAATCCTTCATGTCCGTGCAGATCTGCCTACAACTGTCATGGTTGCCCTCTTAACTCCTCCCCCTCCGAGTCCCTCCTTCTCCAGCCTCTCTACTGGCTCACCATAGTCCCATCTCCATAGGAGAGGAACATGCTAGGGGGGCACTGTTGCATGTGTTTCTTGCTATACACAGGGAACTACATACATACTGTACAATACTTCATTAATATCACTGTAATTAATGCCCTTTGGGAGGGACTGCACCAGTCGTAGTGGAAATGTAGAGATGTGAAAACTTTCACATGAGGTTGCGAACTATGCAAAATTTGCCAAGCATTACGGAAATGTGCATTGCAATTTTGTGTAATCTGCAAAATTCTCTAAATTTGATTAATGCTGACACTATAAAACAGGGCCCACACACCATGTTTCTCTCATTGTCCGAAAGCTTAGTGATTTGGTGACATTTCGCAAGGAACCAATCGCTTCAAATTTTGCAAATGCATTTCAGACAGTTTCACACATTTCTGGAAATGTAAGAAGTTCCAAGTAACAAGAAAAAATAAAGAAAAAAGACAAGCTAAACAGGATTTTATATGTAGATATGCAACATTATTGTTAAATAATGTAGACTTTAGGCCTTGAAAAAATAAAACACCGCATTTATTAAAATTAGAAACACAGACCGTAGAAATTGACGTTAAAGTAGGGCCATTTGAGCAACGTACTGTAATTTTATTGTCCCGATCTGCTTATAAAATAATAGACAACCAGATGAGTGACCAGTGTTTTAAACATCCTACCCCTATT
The DNA here is from genome assembly GCF_040206685.1 of Ascaphus truei. Taxonomy (NCBI): domain Eukaryota; kingdom Metazoa; phylum Chordata; class Amphibia; order Anura; family Ascaphidae; genus Ascaphus; species Ascaphus truei. The sequence continues at coordinate 498,429,280 of NC_134483.1, read as the reverse complement.
GATTGCCATTCAACTAATCCAAGATTGGTTTAGTTCTTTGACTGTATTGAAGCCAAGCGTTGGTACAAAACAACCATTTAACAAAAGCCACCGTTAAGAGAAAGAATGTTGAAGCAGCAGTCTTGTAAATCACAGAATGTAGTGTTCTACGCTTACATTAACGAGAAACTGGCAAAACTTGAATGGCATTCCTAATTTTCATACCTGAATTATTACATATGTACACTTTATTTTCCTTTACTTTTCATTACCAATACACGAGATTAACTTGCAACATATAGGAACAAACTACATCTTCCCAATGTATGAGATGGTTCCATAAACAAACTTTTAGAGTCTCAGTAAGTCAGTGAGACTCTGTACAGAACTAACTTGTTACCACATTTAATTGACAGTTTCTCTGGTTAATATCAAGCACAGTTGCTTGCTTAAAACCAATAACAATTACATCCCCTTATCAGATTTACAGACTTAAGTCTGTTTCACAGCTTTATATGTTTACAATACGATTCTCTGCAACCCTTGACTCCCATTTTGTTGAACACTCTAGGCCAGAACAGATAAAAGTTCAGAAGTTATCAAAAAGAAATCAAACTATAGTATGTTTTACATGACTAAATAGCTCCTGCAGTAATTTGAAGCAGACAGAAAAAGGAAGATGTTGCAACTTGATAATCACTAAAGCGGGGGATTAAGTATGTGGTCAATACCCTATGGGGTGTGTTATCACTTTTAACAGCCATCAACAGACCCTGCAACATTGGGCACATGAATATAGATAGGTACACTTTAGTTCCTCGGTCAGGATGATCTTCAACTTGCTCAAAGTAGCTGGAAGCACCAAACTTCAGCCAATGGAAGATAGGCAGTGGAATGTTCCTTGGCTCTCATGTATGAAGAAATAGTTACAATGGGTACATCTGGTTTAAATAGAAACAAATCAAATATAGGAACAGTGCCTCTTAAATAGGTACACCTGGAAGGTATGCATCCAGATCTGTTGAAAGTTAGCAATTGCTAATGACCATCACTTACATATATCCATTAAACTTGCTGTTGCTGTGCATGAGACATGCACCCTACATTACATGTGCAATCTTACTCATGAACTATCACAAATATAAAACAGCAACCACAACTGCAAGAGCTTAAATAAATTGATAACATTTTATTATGAGAGAAAAGAAACAAAAATACTTCCCCAATAAGGACCAAGAAAACATGACTGTATATACACACACACACACACACATTTTTTGTTAAAAAAAAAATATATATATATATATATATATATATACTGAGTTAAGTTATGGTGAGTGAAAAAAGTGCCAAAAAACCTCCACAGCAAAGCAAATATGCAAATGTAAATACAACTGTATGCTCATCTGCATGTCTTAGGCAGGTCTGCAACCCCACCTTTCCCCATTATCACCCAGCATACAGCACTTCCACTGCAGCAAGGGATTCTGGGAAATGACATGCAAATGAGCACAGTGTTACAAATGGTTTTTGAAGCAAAAAGTGGCACTGTGTGCTCATTTGCATGTCATTTCTCAGAATCCCTTGCTGCAGTGGAAGTGCTGTATGCTGGGTGATAATGGGGAAAGTCGGGGTTGCAGACCTGCCTAAGACATGCAGATGAGCATACAGTTGTATTTACATTTGCATATTTGCTTTGCTGTGGAGGGTTTTTGGCACTTTTTTTACTCACCATAACTTAACTCAGTATGGTAAGCCCCATCCTTTAGCTTCTTTGCATAGCCAGTAAAATCAACCCCACACTGATGAGACCCATCAAGGTCGAAACAGCTGTCTGTGGGTGGTTTTCTGGGTATGCACCTTAACCCTGGCTGTGCTCAAAGCTGTGACCATGCAGCAAGCTTAAGCCTATAGGGAACCATGTTAAAAATGGTTATTGAGGCAAAAAGTGACACTGTGTGCTCATTTGCATGTCATTTCCCAGAATCCCTTGCTGCACTGGAAGTGCTGTATGCTGGGCGATGATGGGGAAAGGCGGGGTTGCAGACTTGCCTAAGACATGCAGATGAGCATACAGTTATATTTGCATATATATATATATATATATATATATATATATATATATATATATATATATATATATACACATATATACACATATATACACACACACACACACACACACACACACACACACACACACACACACACACACAGCTACACACACAATATAAATATATTTATATATATCAAAAACGAATAGACGATACCGTTCTGTGGCCAACGAAATGCTTTGATTTGTGCAAGCTTTCGAGATACACTGATCTCCCCTTTCCGGCGGTGTAACAATGAATGAAGCCAAAAAAGGGTTTTTACTTTAAATCAGTGCATACTGGAATGTGATCCGTGATTGAAGTTTATCCCTCCCCCTGTGTAATATGCGTTTTATGACTTGAGGTGTTAAATGGTCCCTGAATGTAAGTGATGTAAGAGTGTGTGTAAATATAAATTTGTAAAGCGCCCACAGAGTATACAGTGCTTTACAAAAGGTGTGTTTGGAGAGGACGTGTTTATAGTGGTGTGGGTAGGTGTAGAAATGTAAGAGGGTGTTGCATTACTATAAGTGTGTGTAGATACTATGTGGTCCCTATTGGTCTATAGCAGGGGTCTCCAAACTCGGTCCTCAAGAGCCGCCAACAGGCCTGCTTTTATGGATAGCCCTGTTTCAACAAAGGTGGCTCAATCTTTGACTGCGTTTATAGCGACGTCGTTTTTTGATCCTTCGATGTCGGCTCTTCCTATCATTGTGAAGCAGAATTCACTAAGCGTTGGATTGTTCACCCACTAATATGGAACGTGAGCTGGGTTTAGACCGTCGTGAGACAGGTTCGTTTTTTTCCCTCAGTCTTTGACTGAGCCACTGATTGAGCCTCCTGTGTTGAAACAGGGCTATCCATAAAAGCAGGCCGTCACAATGCAACCATCTACAGTCAAGCCATACGATACAACCGGATATGCTCCGATACAGCAGACAGAGGCCAGCGGATTACAGCCTTGAGATCGGATTTCATAAACCGTGGATATAACCGCAGAATTGTAGACCAGCAAATCCACAAAGCCACCAGAATACAGCTCCACCCCCTTATAACGCTGTGCTTGGGGTCCAAAGAATCACATTGCGTTATAAGCAGATCGCGTTAGAAATAATGTACAATTGTATGCATTGTACAAAAAAGTATTTAAGATACCAATAACTGTTGTAAAGTATTCATAAATACGAAAATTGGGAGCCACGCTGGCATCACGTTATAAGCAGATTCGCGTTGTAATGGATCGCGCTATAACGGGGTTGAGCTGTACCAAGAAGTGATCTCCTTGAATACAGACAGAAAGAGACAACCAACAGGGTACCTTTTGGAGGTCACATATAACCCACACCTAGAAGCCCTATGCAAGATCGACAGGGAACTACAGCCCATTCTCCAGGAAGATACAAGACTGCAACAGGTCTTCCCTGAAACTCCCTTATTATCATACAGACAACCTCATAATCTCAAGAAAATGATGGTGAGAAGTAAGGTATCCAACAATACAACTGAATGCGGGACAAGACAATGCCAGGATGCAAGATGCCAGCTTGAGCAGGCTAGGCTGAGCAGGAGCCTGATTTAGATAGAGAGTGCAGAAATAGTGTAAAAGGATCTATTCCACAGCTTCACATTTATTGAGGCTGGTGGATGGAAAGTCCAGGCCAAAGATTATGGTTCTAATTCCCCTCACCTGCTCTCCTAATTGAGGAACAGGTATTTATGGCAGATAGGTATGCTGCTTCAGTCTCCCTCCTAGAGCCTGGAGGCATCACCGAACCCCTGCATCCAGTTCGGGGAGAACGCCCTCTTCATGTGTTGCAGTATCCGGAAGGATTGCGCAGAATTTCTTGGGACGCCTTCCCCATCTAACAGATAAGGACTCAATGTTATTTTGCTATATATGAATGTTATTTAAAGCTGATAACCAGTTAAAAGGGGCTGAAACAATGTCTAGTCAGTCTCCTATGAAGGAGTAGGCTTTACTTAAATGATTTTGTTTCTTAAAGTGACGGTGTGTCAGAAATATTGAATAACATGGATATAAGAATAACCACTGAAGAGTAAGGGCTGAGTGCCCCAAAGTGTATATGTTAAAGTTCTAGTCCCCTACTGGGACTAAATAAAACATAGTTACAGAAACTCTGTCTTACCCTAAAAGAAAAAGGAGCGAGCGAGGAGAAAAAGGGCCCCTAATAACATGCACTCATCAACCCCATAGGATATGTAATATAATAATCGGTACAGATGTCAGAGTATATATACATGGAGAAAGTCCCTGACATACAGATCTGCAATGGATAACTTAAAAATACTAATACTTTAATAGGTCCTTAGACCAGTTTAAAATAAAAGGGACACTTACACATAATACAAAGCCTCCTTGTAACACAGTGTGCAATATCAAAAGGTCATCCCTTGAAGAAGCACCTCCGCGAAACGGCCGTCGGGATCGCTGCACTGTACTCCCATGGACATCTAAGTGCTATTGGAAGAACTTGCTTAATAGCCGTATGAGCCTGCGACCACATCACACTGACTTTGCAACCACTGCGATTGAGCACATATCAGTATACCTCGCATTACTTCAGTACTGCAAGTATTTTAGTAGATGTAGTGATCTCATAGTTGTCTCCATGTACACATGAGAATATATACAGCTGCCATACTATTAACATTTGAGTGATAACCTTTCACACTCACATATACTCAGTTTTACACCCTCTCATACGTTTTGATATAGGGTACAATACTGGATGGGATATTTACCTTCCCTGAACATGTGGCTTTGGGAGGGGGGAGTTTCTGTTTGAGCTTCTCTCCCCTCAGTGGGTACTAATTGTTTAGCCACTCACAGCTGTTCCATCACATATTTCTACTTACTACAGGCGGAATGTACTTCCATCAGCCGCTATCTGTTATTTATCTACAGTGACCTATGGATATTATGTGTTCAAAATCTCTACTCCAAACATGGACATTCCTGTAATATAGTATCAATTGTAGAGTGGTCGTGGGAGGGGGGAGTTTGCTTAGGAGCTCCCTTCCTCCTAATAGGCTCAATTGTCTATTTTTGTCAGGCTACCCAGCGTTATTACCCGCGTATTAGGGGACTGTTACATTAGTACTGTATCTGAGCTTCCATTTTTGAAGCCCAATTTTTTTTTTCTCCAGGGAGTTTTTTAATACCCTTTATTTTAACTTTATATTACTATTAAAATTGTTTTTATATTACTTCCATAATACCATTACACTCTTGGATGTTCTGAGCTCTGCACTTTTTCCTGTTTTGAACATACTATACCACTGATCTATGTAGTGTGATCGAGTGCTGATATACAGGGGAGTTTACTGGTCTACTGGCCCCTCTCGGGTCTGTTGCTTACCATTTTATTACAATTTGACTATTGTTTGCTTCCCCCTAGTGCACCGTTCACCCTATTTACTGATGTTTAATATATGTGAGGAGTGCTGGTGTCATATTTGGTATAGATATATATATAGCCCCTCTTTATTTTACCTCAGATTACATGGCCTATCACTGAGGTGGGAGCCTGAGTCCTATGGGTTAATGTTTAGTTCTTATAGTGTGTGGTACATGTTTCTGTGAGACTGTAGTGACTAGACACAACACAGTAGTAATGAATTATAACAAGCTTTACATACTCATATAGCTATAATTTGTGGTGTTACATATCTCATAAGAATCAGAACGGTGACAATCTCAGAATCACTCCATACACATATATACTTCAACTATACCAACAGTGCAAACGCTGCACAAAAAAATAATAACTTTTATCTCTGTCCGGCCACCCAATCATGGGGTACTGGCCTGTAGATCCTGGTGTACAAGCATAATCGTTGGAGATCATAAACTGTGTGTGTGTGTTGCAGGCCTGGTTGTTCATAAAAATCACACTGTGATGGCAATATAACTGCAGTTTATATACTTTGTGGGTTAGCTCACCCACTCCAACCTGGTGTAAATCCTACACAGCTGGGCTCCCTAATCTCTCTCTGTAGTAGCCTCTGTCTGCATTCTTCCCTCTGCACTGCAGGTCATGGTCTCTGCTGCATGCACTGGTCCAGTGGGGCAACTCTCTCTCTCTCTCTCTCTCTCTCTCTCTCTCTGCAGTTCCCTCTCTCTTAGTGGTCCTGCATGAACTCTCTGTGCAGGATGGGCCTGCACACCATCACTCCCTCAGCTCCTTTTATAACTGTCATTCCACTGGCTAAGCACAATCACATGGGTCAGTGGAAATAAATAAATATATATATACACATATATATATATATATATATATACATATATACATACACACACAACACAATAGCGCAATGACATGAACAAAACGTCCTCAAACCTTAAGCATAACAATATAAAATACACCCCAAAAAATATATTAAAACAATTAAGCAAACTTGATAGTCCAGGTAAAAAGTGTTAATCCAGGCTTCAAACAAGGGAGAAGCTATTAACCAATAGTTGTAGCAGGGGGTAGACGTATCCAAAGGAGGAATCACTTCCACAACTGAAATGAGAAATAAAAGAAAAAAGCGCACCCCCTAGTGCATTATCTTCACAGTAGCAAGATGAATATTTTATTATAAAAATAGGTGGTAGGCAATGCACACTTACAAGAAATAAATATGCAATGTTCACATAAAGGTATCTTTATGGAGCCTTGAATGCCCAGCCGGTGAATGGAAAATGGGGACACAACCAACTCCCTGCGATAACACTGGGCAGATGGCGTTTCCCATAACATAAACAGCTTGTGCTAGTTGGTCAATAGCACAGCCCAGGCTTAACAGCGGGGTCATCCGCCCGACAACAGGCAATCAATAGGCACCTAAAAGTTCAATGGAAGTCTCTCCAGGAGTAACGCGGAAGTACCGCGAGATTCTAGTGACGTCAGCCCTGCGCGTTGTATACAACGCGTAGGGCTGACGTCACTAGAATCTCGCAGTACTTCCGCGTTACTCCTGGAGAGACTTCCATCGAACTTTTATATCAATTGTTAGTCTAAATAAAAAAGGTATCACCTAATACTGATGTACTCATTTATTCTGATAATATATATATATATATATATATATATATATGTATATATATGTATATATATATAGTCAGATAAGGCAGTTGGCACTCCAATAGGTGCTGGTAAGCCACAGGTGCACGTCCCATATAGAGAATGTAGTTATACGTTACCGTTCCAAGGATTGGTAAACAAGAGACAGCACTCAATGTTGAAAATCAAAGTGTATTAGTGAAAGCAAAAATACATCCAGAAACCCGAGTTTCTGGATGTATTTTTGCTTTCACTAATACACTTTGATTTTCAACATTGAGTGCTGTCTCTTGTTTACCAATCCTTGGAACGGTAACTATATATATATATATATATATATATATATATATATATATATATATATATATATATATATATATATATATATATATACAGTGTTCGACAAACCTATACATTTGTTAACCCCCGGGCGAGTAAATATTGGCCCAAGCAGCACACGTTTGGTACTAGGTGGCAAGTAGATTTTTTTGTGTGGCGAGTAGATTTTTTGGTGATTTGTCAACCACTGTATATATATATATATATATATTTGTATATATATATGTATATGTGTGTATATATATACAGTGGTTGACAAATCACCAAAAAATCTACTCGCCACACAAAAAAATCTACTCGCCACCTAGTACCAAACGTGTGCTGCTTGGGCCAATATTTACTCGCCCGGGGGTTAAATCCACTCGCCCGGGGCGAGCAAATGTATAGGTTTGTCGAACACTGTGTATATATATATATATATATATATATATATATATATATATGCAAATATAGCTGTATGCTCATCTGCATGTCTTAGGCAGGTCTGCAACCCCGCCTTTCCCCATTATCATACAGCATACAGCACTTCCACTGCAGCAAGGGATTCTGGGAAATGACATGCAAATGAGCACACAGTGTCACTTTTTGCCTCAATAACCATTTTTAACATGGTTCCCTATAGGCTTAAGCTTGCTGCATGGTCACAGCTTTGAGCACAGCCAGGGTTAAGGTGCATACCCAGAAAACCACCCACAGACAGCTGTTTCGACCTTGATGGGTCTCATCAGTGTGGGGTTGATTTTACTGGGAATGCAAGAGAGGCTATGGGATAGGCTAAACCATAATACTGAGTTAAGTTATGGTGAGTAAAAAAAGTGCTTTCCTGTGGAGGGTTTTTGTCACTTTTTTTTACTCACCATAACTTAACTCAGTATTATGTTATATATATATATATATATATATATATATATATATATATATATAATAAATGAGTACAGCACCGGCAGCTTTTATTCTAACACTTCCCGCACGGCAGGATGCGTGCGGGAAGCGTGGTGACGCGGCTTGTTGCGGCGTCACTGTGCCGTCAGTCACGTGCGCGCGCCCGGCTTCCCCGACACCCCTGGAGTTTAAAGTGAGGTGTGCGGGGAAGCAGAGGGGCAGAGCAGGAGCCGGGTTCCGGAAGGGGGGCTAAAATGCGCGCGAAGTGGAGGGGGGTGCGCGGAGGAACACGCGGTGGCGCGCGGTCTAGACCGGGCGCCAGCTGGAGTAGATCCCAGAGTGCCGCCGGTAAAAGTAGCAATAAAAGCTGCCGCTACTGTACATCAGTATTAGGTGATACCTGTTTTTATTTGGACTAACAATTGATATAATAAGACAAGCTTTCAAGAGTTTTCCTCTCTTCCTCGGGTCAGCAAAACTGATTTATTATGAAAGGATTCTATGACATAGACAGAGATTAGAAAAAAAATGCTACAATACAGACAGAAAGAACCTACCACATGCATACCATTAGTGGCCGCATACAACCCTACCCTATAGGAAATACAAAAAACAATCAAAGATCTGCAACTCATGCTTGCAGAGGATGTGGCATTAAAATAAATCTTCCCCAAGCCTTCCTTCCTTGCTTTCCGGCAACCACCAAACCTTAAACAGAAATGAGTCAACTTAACCTCATAACAAACTTAAGGACACTTATAATGGCATAAAACCATGCACCAACACGCAATGCAAACTCTGCAAACATATATGCCAAGATCCCATGGCCAGTCACAACCATGGTACATTCAATGTTAAAGGACCATACTGCTGCACATCCAGGAAAGTAGTAGTTAATATGATTCAATGCACCAAATGTGACTAAGGATGCTACAGTAGGAAACCAGCCCAAAACTTCAAGGCAGAATGAACATGCATAGGCACTCAATACAACACCATGAAGAAAAAAGATACTGCTCTCCGGCGGGACATCATTTTTCACAACCAGAAGATTCCATAAATGATTTAAAAATCTAAATCCTCAATGAATGTTTAAATGCACCCAAGAACGGGAAACATTTTAACTGAAAATGATAAGACTCTTTGACACCAAACCAAGAGGACTTAACGGGGTTTCTCACACACTATCATATTTTTTTTGTAATGGTCCTCCTTGCCAATGTTCCAATCCAAAATCTCCCCCTCCCAACATCCCCTTCCCCCTTCGTGCTGCTGTTAGATGTACAGCCCCCATCCATTTTTTTCACCTTCCTTGGCACCTTTTTATTACCTTCCCAGTATCTTCAAACATCCCTTTCTCACCCCACCCCATCCACATCTTTGTTTTTTCTTTTCTAATCTCTGTTTAAATCTAATCCTTTGTAAATGAGTATTGCTGACCTGAGGAAGAGAGGAAAACTCTTGAAATCTTGGCTTATTATATCAATTGTTAGTCCAAATAAAAGAGGTATCACCTAATACTGAAGGACTCATTTATTCTGCATTATCGCAACTGGACTAACATGGCTATTTTGGTTAAAAAAAAAAAAACACACACACACACACCCCTCTTACATTTTAGACAGTTTACCTTATTAACATGTTTTTTATGCCTTGGTTCTATCTACTGACATTTTCTATCCAGGAAGTTCAGTCTCTACCATCAAGTTCCTGGTTATAATGCATTAAATAGTGGTTCAAAGATAACGACTTTCAATAAGAAACTGTTGGACCTTCTTACACTCCATTCAGCTAAATCTCTCTCCTAAATTGCTACTACTTACCAAGACTTTATCTCTGACGTCTCCCCAATCCCTTGTCATACACACGTATTTACCAGACACTCGCTGACTGGAGAGATTCAAAGAGAAGTCTCCAAGATTGCTTCAAGCAGTACCTCAATTACATCGATCCTAACTGTCCACTGATATCAGATGTAGATCAGCAAACTTTGGCGACCAAGGGATTAACTGCATACATCTAATCCCTCTAGTATCCATCTACAGCAGTTCTCTTGAGCTGCATTATCCATACCTGAAAACCCCAGATAGGGATGGTCTTAAATAAAGGTGCTACCTTGTTAGTAACTTGACAATCGTATCCACTTATCACACAATAAAAACACATACAAATACTCAACAACAACAAATACATTTGCACCCCTGAGGAAGATGGTCAGTTGAACGAAACACATAGGGCGGTCCCTGTGTTTTGTGAACAGCAAGTGCTGCTGTGTTGTTCTGTTCCCCCCAGCCAAGACCGCGGAAGCCATAATTGGAGGTTCCCATTGCCGAGCACATCCGTGACGTCACCCGTCGGCGAGTCAGGAAGAGAGATGTCCTTTTCCTTTTTACATGCCTGAGGGGAGTTTGCACTTTGGAGTGTTTTTGTGATGTCTATCTTAGGGTGTTACTGCATCTCCAAATATGGTGATATAAATTTGCATCATTATATCTAAATACAGGCAGTCCTCGGTTATCCAACGGAATCCGTTCTGGAAGTAGCGTTGGATAGTGAAACCGTTGTAAAGTGAGTCCCATGTTAATTAGTGCCGGTGAGCGTTGGATATTGCATTCAGGCGTCGGATAACGAATTCCGGCATCAAAAAATGGCCCATAGGGTTGCGTTGGATGTGCCATTCGTTGTAAAGTCAAACGCTGGATAGCGAGTGTGAAACAAACAAATATTGCGCTCATTCGTGGTAAATAAGGATTAAGTGATAATGTGATCAAGACAAATATAACCTTGGTATAGGGAGGTTTTGTGCTGCTGCTCTTGGGGGATGGCTCAGCTATCCAGCTAGTACAGAAAAAAGAAAAAGAAAACAGCGCAAAAAAACCTCATGGTGTAGTATTAAAAATAAATTTTATAAAGTTAAATGGTGATTATTGCACGTACATCAATAAAAGCATAATTCAGCATGACATGTTAGGGACATGTTACCACTCGCAGGAAACAGCTATGTGCAGGCTGGTGTGTATCTGGATCGTCCTCTGGTCCTCTATATACAGCTCAGCAAAGGGTTGCACGTCTCTTAGATGGTCCTCCTTGTAAGGTGTTCGCCAATCTCCGTCAAACCGCTTTAGTGAGAAGTTTGTGCCTCTTTCAGGGATCTCCCTGCAGCAACCGTCAGCTCCGACACGATATCCTCACAGGCAGTTCCGGATTGACCGCAGTGGCGTCTGACGTCATCAGACGGCGTCCGTCTATGCTCGCGTCTCTCTGCTCACAGTGTTCAGCGAAATGGGAGTCCCACAGGTCATCAACTCAAATTATGCAGTAAATTATAACCACAATGGGGTTCAGATTAGGAAGGTATTGGAACGCGCCCTCTCCTACGCGTTTCGTAATAGATACTTCTTCAGGGAATAACGGAGGAAGTTTCAGGGGCGGTTCATATACTTGGTGAAACTGATTTGATTGGCCATAACTAATTAGCAAACAGTCTACTCCTGAGAAGACAAGGCTATAATCTCAATCATCATCTAAGTTAATACAGAACATTTAGCACATAACAAATACATTCAATTTTTAATAATCAATTGTGGTTCTTGAAATTTTAAAATAGAACTTCTAAAAATAAAGAAAACAAATGTTAGTAATATTTAAAAACAGAACAGGTGCATAACAAATCACTATCTGGATATAAATGTTTAAGAGTGAATACAATGATATAGAAAATGGTAAGGACTGGTTTTCCATATATAGAGTGTACAGACATTCCTAGTAGAGAGAATAGTATACTTGTATTGTATAGTAAATACATTATTTAAAAAATACATTATTTATAAAAGCTCACTGGGTGTAATTAGCACTAAAAAAAGTTAAACAGGTAACAGGTTAAAAAAGAGACCAGACATCAATCTCTTCATTAAGACCTAGTGGAGATAGAGTTTGGAGTTTGTAGATCCACAAACTTTCTTGCTTTGATAATTTCTTCTCTCTATCTCCACCACGTCTCCCTGCTTGCACAATTTGGATACCTATGTAAGACATAAGGGAAGGGTCGGAGTTATGTTTAGATTTAAAATGCCTGGACACGCTATGTTGCTCAAAACCTATTCTAATGTTTCTCGCGTATTCTAAAATCCTGACCCTTAAAAATCTTTTTGTCCGCCCTACATATTGGTATCCACAGGGACATTGTATTAGATATATCACATATACTGACTTGCAGGATATGCAGTCTTTTACAGTAAAATTTTCTTTGGTTGTGTTTGATTGAAAGGTTTTACGATCTTTACTTAGCATTTTACAGGCTTTGCATTTTCCACAGCAGTAGTTACCGTTGGGTTTTTCAGGCATCCATGGAATCTCCAATTGTGTTTGAATCTGAGATCCAATATCGCTTGGTGCCAGATAATGTTTGAGGGTCTTTGCCCGGCGGTAAATAAAGCTGGGTTTATGATTGAGAGAAGGACCCAAGATCGGATCATTACATAAAATGTTCCAGTTTTTGTTAATAATTTTCTGGATATTAGTGCTGACAGAACTAAATTCTGTAATAAAGGGTACTATTAACTTTTCCTCTTTATCTTCTTTCTTTATTTGTTTTTTCTGCACTAATAGAGAATCTCTCTCCATTTTCTCAACCTTCTCTAAAGAGCTAAGAAGCAGGGTCTTGTCGTACCCACGCTCAACAAACCTCTCAAAAAGAGAGATCGATTGGGCTTCAAAGTCAGTTCGAAGACTGCAATTGCGTTTGATACGCATGAACTGGCTTAGGGATATATTGTCAATCCATGACCTTTTGTGGTTACTGGATGACAATAAAAAGCTGTTAGTGTCCACCTTTTTGAAAAATGTTTTAGTATTGATATTTTCACCAATTTTGGATACCAAACTGAGGTCCAAAAAGTCTATCTGACTCTCACTTGATCAGATGTAAATTTCAAATTAAACTCATTGTTGTTCAGATAGGCCTTAAAGAGCTCCAGCGTATCTTCATCACCCTCCCAGACACACAGGACATCATCGATATATCTCTGCCATACAATAACCCTATCCATAAATGGGTTATTATGCCATATAAAGTTATCTTCCCATATCCCCATGTATATGTTTGCATAACTGGGGGCAAAACGCGTCCCCATGGCTGTGCCACACACTTGTAGATAATACTGATTCATAAATAGAAAATAATTGTGTGACAAAATAAAATTGATGGCTTCGATAATAAATTCACAATTTAGTGGGTGGAGCTCTATATCTTTTATTAATGTCTCCTTAATTGCCCCAATCCCTTTATCATGGGGAATGCATGTATAAAGGGATTGAACATCGAATGTTGCCCATCTGTACCCATCCTGCCATTTTATCGTTTTGACCAAATTTAAAACAGCAGTGGTATCTTTAATGTAAGATGGTAGTACCTTCACATATTTTTGAAGAAAAAAATCAACGTACTGTGACAAATTCGATGTTAAAGATCCAATTCCGGAGATTATAGGTCTACCCGGTGGATCGATTGATGTCTTGTGTATCTTAGGAAGATGATAATATACCGGTATAGTTGGAAATAGAACATTTAAAAATTGATGTTCTGACTTAGTCAATACTGTGGACACAACAGCCTCATCGAGAAGGTCCTGCAATTCTGACACAAATTGTTTTGTAGGATCTTTTAACCTGTTACCTGTTTAACTTTTTTAGTGCTAATTACACCCAGTGAGCTTTTATAAATAATGTATTTTTTAAATAATGTATTTACTATACAATACAAGTATACTATTCTCTCTACTAGGAATGTCTGTACACTCTATATATGGAAAACCAGTCCTTACCATTTTCTATATCATTGTATTCACTCTTAAACATTTATATCCAGATAGTGATTTGTTATGCACCTGTTCTGTTTTTAAATATTACTAACATTTGTTTTCTTTATTTTTAGAAGTTCTATTTTAAAATTTCAAGAACCACAATTGATTATTAAAAATTGAATGTATTTGTTATGTGCTAAATGTTCTGTATTAACTTAGATGATGATTGAGATTATAGCCTTGTCTTCTCAGGAGTAGACTGTTTGCTAATTAGTTATGGCCAATCAAATCAGTTTCACCAAGTATATGAACCGCCCCTGAAACTTCCTCCGTTATTCCCTGAAGAAGTATCTATTACGAAACGCGTAGGAGAGGGCGCGTTCCAATACCTTCCTAATCTGAACCCCATTGTGGTTATAATTTACTGCATAATTTGAGTTGATGACCTGTGGGACTCCCATTTCGCTGAACACTGTGAGCAGAGAGACGCGAGCATAGACGGACGCCGTCTGATGACGTCAGACGCCACTGCGGTCAATCCGGAACTGCCTGTGAGGATATCGTGTCGGAGCTGACGGTTGCTACAGGGAGATCCCTGAAAGAGGCACAAACTTCTCACTAAAGCGGTTTGACGGAGATTGGCGAACACCTTACAAGGAGGACCATCTAAGAGACGTGCAACCCTTTGCTGAGCTGTATATAGAGGACCAGAGGACGATCCAGATACACACCAGCCTGCACATAGCTGTTTCCTGCGAGTGGTAACATGTCCCTAACATGTCATGCTGAATTATGCTTTTATTGATGTACGTGCAATAATCACCATTTAACTTTATAAAATTTATTTTTAATACTACACCATGAGGTTTTTTTGCGCTGTTTTCTTTTTCTTTTTTCTGTACTAGCTGGATAGCGAGGACTACCTGTAGGTGGTTTGGGTTTGCGCTTTTCTTTTTTACTTCCTTATTAGTCACTGGACAAATCATATCCACTTATCATACTATAAAGACACATACAAATACTCAGCTAAACCCTCTGGAACTGCGGTAAGAATAGGCTCTTCTCGCTTTATTTTGTTTTTGTTAGAGGGATCTATTTTTTTTCCCATGTACAGTTTCTAACTCTTCCCATTCATACACATCAACTATCTCTACATACAAAGGACACTTTGATCTTGCCCCCAATTATAACTCAAAAACATGATTACCCTCACAACAGTAGTGAGAAAAATAAAAGGCAAAAAAAAAAAAAAACCATAAACACATCTAAAAAATTTTTTTACAAATATCTTAGCAACTAGATCAGACACAGAAAAAATTATCTTTGCTAAATAATTATTTTTCAATGTTTAGATTAGCAGTTATACTGAGTGAGAGTATGATGGCTGCTATTTTCAATGTATGCAATTAGAAGACTATTTGATAGACTAACCATTCTAATGAGGCTGAAAACTATGTTCTAGCGGAATATTTTCTCCATGTTAGGACATTAAAAAGCTATTTGTAACGATGAACATATCTGTTACAGAAACAAAAATACAATTTAACATGTTTTTAAAAGCGAATTATACCAGATTAAGTTGTCTACTGAAATGCAATATCATATAGGGAAATCTGATTGCCAATATTTAGAACCAGAGACAGAACATGAAACACAGGCAGAGCTCAGTGCACATCCAGTGAAACTTATACACGGTACAGTGCCTAAATATATATGTATAGATATCTATTAAATAAAATGGTCTTTTAGTTTAACATTTTGGCCAAAGTGTTGTAAGCCCCTGAGCCACTGTACCGTGTATAAGTTTCACTGGATGTGCACTGAGCTCTGTCTGTGTTTCGTGTTCGGTCTCTGGTTTTAAATATATATATTGCCATGCTCAGTAGCACTCCTCTGTGACACTTATATGCTTATATATATATATATGTTGTGGTTATTTTGGGGTTCAATATGAGCTTGTAGGTGTCCTGTATGTTTTGCCAATATTTAGAGTCAGGAAGGAATTTATTTTTCCTCTTATGAGATATCATTAGATGATATTTCACTGGGCTTTTTGTTTGCCTTCCTCTGGATCAAAATACTGTAAATACAAATGTAGTCCCGACTCCTGTTGTACCTCCGGTTGGGTGCGAGAACGTCGGGAGGCTGCAGGGGGACTTGGGGGCTCTGATAGAGTCTGCGGCCAGTAGTGAGAGTTCCGGAGCCCCGCAGCACAGGCGGCGGCCATCTTATGTCTCGCGCATGCGCAGTGGATCTAGTGCGGCGGCCATAAGAAATAGGCTCCGCCCCAGGGGCTGCACAATACATGGGCCAGCACAGCCAATAGAGCTGTAGTATTCTCGGAGGCACGAGATAGCTACATTTGGCCCGCTTGCGTCAGTCGGGAGCAGGACGCCAAGGAGATAGGTAGTGTCTCAGGTGCCAGTGGCCCTGAGGCTAGGGCACATCTCTCCCGAGGCCCCAGCTAGGCCCCGACTCATTAGGTCGTAGCTGCTGCAGGGAAAGCCCATAGCTAGGGACACTTCACCAGTAACTGCTATAGTGAGAGACAGCACGGCAGTGACAGAATCCACATGGTGACTGCGGCCTGTGGTCTGCGACCAGACCCAGGCATATACATTGTCAGAGACTCTTAAAAGGGACACACTGCGGTCCAGCGAACCCTCAGCCAAGGCGGCCTGGTCTGGACTAAGACCAGGAAGGTATCTTCACAAAGTGCACCAACAGCCATACACAGGGGTAGCGCTACTCCTCACATACTTTGGGGTGTGCCTGTCTTGCTGGACACTGTGTTGTTATGTGCTCAAGGCACCCTCATAACTTTGGGGAAACCTCATTGGGGTGTGGACAAGGTGGTGGGCTACGGCCTTGTATCACCCTGTTATCAAATTTATCAAGTTATATGCCAGTAAATATAAGTTAGCCATACTGTGTGTGTATTCTTATTTGTCACTGGCAGGTTCCTGTGAGAGGTTATCCTACTGCGTTAGGATCTCTCACAGGTGGAGGCGCGGTGTGCAAGCGAACGTGATCACCCCAGGCTCCCAGTGTCGGAGGATCAGGCCTCATGTTTGCCACTCAGGTAACAGCAGCATGCGTAGTCCCTTAGGTCACAGGGAAACAGGGCTACACAAATACAGTATAGGATAAGTACGTTGTCTAAATTTAGCACAGCTCAAACTTGGACATACCATAAATGATTGTTTAAATGCCGGGCTCAAAAAGTTCCGGGTACAATCACAGAAATTGTAAATAGGTGTTTTTTTTTTTTTTTAATTACTGTTTAAACGAATACTTTATTACATCCACAGCTGGTAAAATCCAAGTACGATTGTAAAGCATGTAAACACAGACCCTGTTAGATATTTGATAGTGACAAGTTTATGTGATTCTAGCATTGTTTTGAGTCCTGCTAACTCTGTGTCCATCTACCTTTTGGTTTGTGTCATTGCCCTATCTTGTTGAGCATGCAGTTCCATTATTTCTGTCCTGACTTCCAGCAGATTCCTTTCATTATCAGCTTGAAGCGCCGAAAATTCACTCCTCTCTAGAATGTCATGTCCTTCTTCACAGATGCTATGTGTGACATCACCTGCCGAAGAGAGATCTCCTGCTGCACTTTGGTGAGCATGTGTCCTTGAAGATCACATCCATGTTGGCGTTAATGATTTTCAATAATGCAGATATAATGATCTCTGACTGCCGAGTTGTGAATCCATTGACCTCCAGAACTTGCACAATTGCATCAGTGTTAAAGTAGAACTTCTTCCCCACCGATGTGAATATGTGGGGGTGATGTTAAGACACTGAAGCCTCTGGGGCGCATGCGCGTGACAGTCACAGGAAGGATGTCCGCCTCCACACCATCCCCATGTGGCTGCAGAGTCCAGGCTGCAAGGTCGTGCAGCAACGGGCGGAAACTCATGTTAGTAGCTGAGCCTCAAATAGTGACCGGCCAATCTGCGTGTTGCCGGCACATGTCAAAATAGAAGAAGAATACAGTAAACTTGTCTACCAATGCTGTCACCATTCATTTTAGACGTGCCGTTTACTGTATTAAAGTTGTTTGTTTATAATTCTGCTGACTAAACTTAATTTGTCAATACAATTTTTAAACTGAAAGCAGTAAAAAAAAAAAAAAGCAGAGGAAAACAGTGGAGGAGCTGCAGCTCACAAATTTTAAGTTGATCCTAAATGTATTCGTGAATGGCGCAAGATGAAGGAAAAATTGGAAAAACCTGATCAAAGAAAGAAAACACAATGTTTGGATGGCGCAGGCAGAAAGTCAGTGAGTATGTAAGTGACAAAATGGAGAAACAACCGATAGATTCAAGGGCAGCACATATGGAATGTCGGCTTAGTGTGTCAAGAAAAATCATTCAAAGAAAGTCTGAGTTGTTTCATGCTACACATGACAAGAAACAAGAAAGTTTTATTGTAAATACAGGGAACTGAGAAGGAAAACTACAGTGGCACAGAAAGACCCGGAACAGTTGATTGACAAACTAGTGTCCTTTATTAAGTACATCAATAATAAAGTAGAAGAAAAGATAATACACAAATCTAACATAATAGCTATGGATGAAACTGTTGATGTTACCAGTGCAAACTCCGTGTCCGCAAAAAGTACAGGGAATGATAAATGCTATGTTCCAGAAATGGTGTATTCCGTAGAGCAAATAGGGAGGTTCAGGCAAGGCAGAACCTAAATGGTGTAATAGTAGCATCATCAGTTAATGGATAGCTGAATGAAAGCTTGACAGTGGATTGGTTAAGATGTGTTCTAGGGAAATTCAGTTTCCTTTCTCGACTCCTAGTATGAGACGCAGACCGATGTCACATAAGCATTGCGACAAAGACCGAAATTAAAAGCGGTTACAACACTGACATGGTAGTGGTTCCAGGAGGAGGCACGAAATACGTTTAAGCTCCGGATGTTGTTTGGAATAAGCCTTTTAAAGAAAACCAACAGATATGTACTGTATAATATGTGGATGGCTGATGAAGGCAACATAGCATAAGGGTGGAAATTTGAAGCCATCAAGCCAGCTATTTGTCTCATGGGTAAAGAAGGCGTGGGAAGAGATTGATACGGAGATCACAAAACATTCTTCAAGTTCTCCTTCAAGTCCTGCACACTTACGATCAAACCCAATGGCGCAGAAGATGACTTAATACACTGCTTCCACATAGGTCAACCTTGTGCAGATGGAAGAGCTCTACTAAATGCAGGAGGAATATGGGTGGAATAACAGCTCCATCAGCAGAGGAGGAGGAGGAGGAGGACGTTGATAAACTGGATTTAAATTAACAGCTTGTAAATGCAAGTGATCAAGAAGATGCCAGTGACCGTTCATCTGATGATATTAGTATTTGACTAAACAATTATAACATACCAGTTTAAAAAAATTGTCCTAATATTAATAGAAGCAGATTTTATTTTATTTTATTTACCTACCTAAATTACGGTAGTATTGTACTGCTATTCAAATTGTATTATACCCATACTGCTGAGATCTTTTATATATTTCACAACAATTACAAATCCATGTTATATGTTTGTTCATTTTTTTTTTATATTAAACATTATTTATACTTTATTTGAACATTAGATAAAAATAAATTTGTAGCCGGGGCTTAAATAGTAGCCTGTGCTCGAATTGTATCTGGGTACAAGCACAGAAATTATTAATAGTAGCCCGGGCTCTTATTTGAACATTTACGGTATTGCTTTTTTTCAACCTCATCTGCTACGGTATGCAACTATGTAACTACAAGTGCAAAGAGAACATTTGTCAACAAGGTATTTTCAAAATACATTATCAGCGATGAGCGAATGATTAACATTTTATACATGTAATTAATGAACAACATTAAATTAATTAACACTGGTTTATTACTGTAGCCATTCCAGGTGTGGTAATCAGTCTCAAACTAAAATATGTACCCAAGGCATTAATAAACAATGTTAAAAGCTTTTACACCATAACTTTTAGCCTTTTATTTTCCAACACTAAAATTGTATTTTCACAATCATTTTACAGGCGTTCAAATACCAGAAAAGCAGGTTGTTTCATCACAGATAACTTGAAAAAAGCCATTTCACAAATAATTAATGATGTAGTGCATGTAAAGATATCACGTAGGAGCAGCTAGAAAAATGTATGTCAACTTTATATTTGCAAAACGTATAGCGAACATACAAAATTGGTGTGCTAATGGTAGGCTGAATTTCCATTATTTGGCATTTCTTGTGAAGTCTTTGCAGGACTGAGTTGCTACTAAAGGGATAAAGAAAATGAGCGACCAGCCATCTTTTGAGACACACAAGCAATGGGTAATACTCAAAGTTATTGTGATTGACATGTAATTACTGTTGCTGCAGCTTGGCTTAATATGGAACATTACATTAAAGCAGAGTCTTTCTAAGGAATAGGAGGAAATGTGGCAGAATGAATGACTGCAAGCTAAATGTATCCAAATTATGTAAATACTGCCACTGCTCATTAATGTACTACTGTCTGATTAATCACATGCAGTAAGACATCTTAACTATGTCCACAGCAAAATAAAGTAACAGATTGTACCACCACAGCACGAAACATTGGTTTACACATTTTATTAATCACACCTGGAATGGGTACCAGACCAAGATCCCACACAGCTAGGAGCACTACTGTGCAAAAGACGTCTGTAGTAGCAACATGCTCCGTTAATGACCACTCGCTATATACTTGGCAAACACAGTACGGCCTCCAAGCGTGATTTGGTTAGGAACACTGCTGTATGCAGGAACTTTCATGCTCCCAAAACGGTCACTGGGCAAAAGCGTAGCAGTACACAGTACAGCAAGCATGCTTCATTTTATTATTATTATACACATTGAACTTACTTTGAGATCTCTATAAACTGTATTTTTTGGAGCTTTGATGTACCTTAAACGTGGTACCTAGGCTTAACTGGACACTACAGAACTATATGCCCGTTTGTCCTGTCTCGCTGGGATCAAAATATTGTACCTAATAATATACACTACGCTTTTCAGTCGGTACTACTGCTGTCTATTGCGATCAGAAAAGGGATATGTATGTGTATTTAAAGCTCTAGGTAACACCAACAGGGGTTAACACCCCCACTCTAACACTGTAGGTACCCATTCTCATCATTTGTGTTTTTTCCTGACCTACTTTATACCAGATTATGTATAACCAATAGCATCTGCACTGCCTTATATAATTGGACTGCATGCCCTACCAGTGAAGCATTTACTTCACTTAGCATAAGAAGGGTTAACACTTACCTTAGTTTATCGGTCACCAATTTAGCCTTTGCACTAGGTTTGGTGATACAGGACTGTGCTCTCTGAGTGGACTGCGAGCTGCAAATCCTAATCCACTATCTATAAATACATGCCTACGTGTGGATGCCTCTGTTCTACACCACCAGAACATGATGTAATTCTGCCATACGAGCTTCAACTACATTGTTACTTATGTCAGTGAGGTAATTATATTACAGATTAATTGTATCTCATGACTCACACTGACTCCTGACTTAGAGTCAGTATGTTAGAGATATTAGCAATTGCGCTATATTTGAAATAAAGTATTTTTATTCTGTCATAAAACAAAATTACTGTGGCACGTCACGTAGGGAATTCTTTCTTCTCCAGTACCCCAGTGTACTTTTTCTGATTAATCACATGCAGTAAGACATCTTAACTGTGTCCACAGTAAAATAGAGTAACAGATTGTACCACAACAGCGTGAAACATTAATTTACACATTTTATTACTCACTCCTGTAATGGGTACAAGACAAAAAAAGTTCAAAATATAATTGTACCTCATCAAAAAAACAGCAACTTGTACATAACTGTCAGAGGACAAAGTCTGGAGCCAGTGAGATTATATGGAAACACTGAAAATAAAATCTAACATTACATAGAATAGGATTAAACTGTGAGCATTTCCTTTAAAATGGAAACTGAGGCCTAATTTTAAATTTACGAAAATAAGGAATTGGACTTTTGTGTACACTACATATGTATGCCCCATAACACGTCCATGTGTTCAAAGCCTATTTTGTATCTACAACTAAAATTACAAACGTTTTCATTCATGCATTAAAATAGTGTTAAAAAATCAGCTCTAAAAACACTGCTTTGCAATAGCATAGTAGAGTATATTCTACTATGATTTGAAAAACAAAATCTCTCCACAAAGTACTTGCAGCTGTTCATACAAGCTGTGAAATTACATAATGCTTAAATAATGACCTATCATGATTAGCCCACACAGAAATGACAAGTAAAATGCTCTAATAATTTATTAATTTGATTTACATGTGACTAAAATGATGTACATATTTTCTCTTCTAAAAATACACCATG
The DNA here is from genome assembly GCF_040206685.1 of Ascaphus truei. NCBI lineage: Eukaryota > Metazoa > Chordata > Amphibia > Anura > Ascaphidae > Ascaphus > Ascaphus truei. Next base: position 498,406,726 of record NC_134483.1, on the reverse strand, counting down.
GTCATAGTAGGAAGGACCAAGGATATAGCAATTTCTTTATTGAGAAATATGTTTAGTATTTTTCCATTGGATCGTCAGAAATCCCTGAATACTAGGATTTATTTATTAGTAGGTCAAATGTTTTTTTGTTTGTTTCTGTTTAGGTTTTTTTAAAGGACTTTGAAGAGAAGACTCAGAAGACACTGTGGATTATCCCATACTAGGTAGGCTAAATTTTATGACACTGAAGGTGGTTGCACTCATTTTCTGATGGTTAATGTTAGTGTTTAATGTTTTATTTTAAGATGCTTGCTTTATATTTTTTAGGCATCGTTTAGACTTAATAGCACTTTCTTTAGATTTTTAGATGTTATTGAGATTTGTTATGTTTCACCAACATGAAAGATAGAGTGGGGGGTTATAGGTACTGAGGGGACAAGGGTAGAGGTTTATAGGTGTAGAGTGGGAAGAGAGTAGATCTTCAAGGATAAAGTAGGGATATAAACTATGTAATTTTGTTTTTTAATGAGGCAATATTTATAATGTATGTCACATGTCATGACAATTTTTCCAATAAAAGCATTGGGTGCATATTGAATACGCCTCATATACATTTTTTAAAAAGATAATATGGATAGCCAGTCAAGACGAGTCAAACGTCCCATCTAGAAACAAAAAATTGGATCTGGAAACATAGTCTCCTATGATTTTTTTTTTATATACGAATCCAAGGAAGAAAATCCCATGGAAATCGATTGAGTTTTATGTAAATAAAGTGAGGTTTATTTGCTCCAATTTTGAAGTCAGGAGAATATACATCTCAAACTATAAAATATACATTTCAATTTTTTTGGAACCCTACAGCTTTTGATATTATTTATAATTTTTAATATTAGACTAAAACATTTAACCAAGTAAAAAAACAATTCTAACCAAAAAAATTGGTGTTTTGAAAAGTAAAAAGTCCTGCCTTACCACAATTCCTCAGGGAAAGCCCTTGTAACCTGTCACAGAACCCCAGGGTCCCCTGTTACACAGGTTGAAAAGCACTGACTCTCAGCAAGCAAACAATAGAGTCAGGAAAACCATAAAATCCCTTAGGGTTAAAATTTCAGACCTCAACAAAAAATATGGCATCCAGATCCACCTGATCAGGATAGTGAGAGTGACTGAATTGTTAGGTGGAATGCAACACCAGATGTAAGAGGTCATGGCAGAGCTTTTGGGAATAGTGACCACCATATAATTAACTTTAACATCTTGATAGCAAGAACTTTTCCTATAAAATCTGCAACAGCATTTAACTTTAAAAAAGGGGAACCACACAAAAATAACAATAGTCACTACACAATTAGGGTACATTTTAATAACTATTTTGGTCTTGGAAAAAGAAGGAATAAAAACATGATTCTTGAAGCGCAACAAAAAGGTGCACAGCACAAGTCAGAAAGCGAAAAAGGGGAGAAGATGATAATAGGCATCCAAGCTTAATATAAGAGCTAGGTTGCATGAGGCAATTGGCAATAAGAGTTCAGAGGACTTCTTTAAAAATGGAACAGATCCTAGTGAATGCAATAGAAAGAGGCATAAACACTGGAAAATCCACACAAAGTCAACCTTTTTGCTGCAGGTGCTGTTGGTCTTCTGAGATCACAACAATGATATAATTTTTGGGTAGCAATAATGATGGTGTCGTGACCAGCCCCCAGTGACATGAAAATGAGCAATAATAGCGTGGCGCTTCCTAAACATCATGAGGGCTAGCACAGTAGGGTCCTGAGGATACAGACACCCAATAAGTCAATACAGCCAACACAGTCAATAAGGCAGGATAGAAAGGAATATAAAGAACTTCTATTATTTAAAATGTTAAATACAACAATAAAAATGTTCTCTGGAGGGAGTTATCCCTCCTGCGCGCACCCTCAAAGACATTGGAAATACAAACCTAAAAATGAACCTACATAGAATCTTCAAACATAGAGACACTTACAGGACCATGAATAGAAGACCTAGGATATTTTGACAATCAACTACGCCCTTTAACGGACCCTTCCCTACTTCCCCGTTTACTTTCTGTAACCCACCCCTCCCCTTTCCTCTACACATGCATGTTTATGCATAATTGTAACTGTGAAAAACTTCAACAAAAATTGAGTGATAAAAAAAAAAAGTTCTTTAGATATGTCATATGAATGAAAACTGTAAGAGTGATGGAAATTAATGAAAATGATGGAAAAAGTTCAATGAAGAAAGATAGGGAGACCAGACTGCAGAAAGACTTGTTCAAGCCTCTATAGGCTACATGTACAGTACAGTACTACCATGACCTTTGAAAAGGACAAAATAAGTACAACATTTGTGTGGCATGTATGAAAATTATGTGACTTTTTAAATGACGCATAGTGTGTCAAAATTACTTTTGACAGATTGCATACCTAATTTTTTAGAATTTAAATTAAAATAGAATTGTGCATTTTTTATGATCAGTATCAATAAATATCAATTATTCAATGTATTTTATAAACCATACTGTGAAAAAATTAAATTTTGTTTATGTATATAGTGACATATCAGTTATGCGTATATATATGGCACTGTGTGCTCATTTGCATGTCATTTCCCAGAATCCCTTGCTGCAGTGGAAGTGCTGTGTGCTGGGTGATAATGGGGAAAGGCGGGGTTGCAGATCTGCCTAAGACATGCAGATGAGCATACCGTTGTATTTACATTTATATATATATATATATATATATATATATATATATATATATATATATATATATATATATATATATATATATACACACAGTGGTTGACAAATCACCAAAAAATCTACTCGCCACACAAAAAAATCTACTCGCCACCTAGTACCAAACGTGTGCTGCTTGGGCCAATATTTACTCGCCCGGGGGTTAAATCCACTCGCCCGGGGATAATATTGTATGTAAAAGTGACAATTTATTAAAATCGAGAGTGGCCGCCAGGACATGCACTCACTTCAATGGATAAAAAAACATTAATTGGAGACAATCTGTATGCCGTAGGAGACTGCAGTGTACATTAAGTGTACATAATAATGATTACACTTGTTTGCACCAAAATACAGAAATAAAAAATATTTTTGACACTTAAGGCACACAAATGTTAGTACATAGATGCACACACGCAATATATTTATTGATTTTCTTGCATCAGTTTACCGTAAAATTTCAATTTGTGATGCGTAGTACATACAGTAGTATATAGACTCCTTTTGTTTTTGAGTTTATTACAGAGCATGTCCGTAGAACACCTTCATCAGAGAGCATCTTCCACAAAGATAGGCTACATAGGAGGAACTAACCTGGCAACAGAAATGTGATGTACCGGAAATGAGTGGAAATTAGCGAATCTTTAAAAAGGTTCCAAGGGAGAACAAGGAAGCTATGGGTCAGTCAACGTACAGAACCTTCAGTACCAAGAACCACAGAACCAGCGTGCTAAGGGTTCATACGTACATTTGCTTACTGCTGTGTTTCGTCAGCCCCGCCCTCTGGAATGTTAATGACCCAGGAGGACAAAAGACTTTAAAACCAAAGCTGCATTCAATCTGAAGCCCTTCAGTCTACATCTGCGTCTCCCCAAAGGCGGACAGCCTTTGGTGCAGTTGAAGTGCAGCTAAAGGGTGTGAGCCATTTGCTGATGTCTGGTGATGTTAAAGCTGTTCTAGTTCAATCTGAAACTCACCAGCCCTTTTATCCCCTGTACACAATTTTCCAGCTCAAACTGTTCATGAAATCTCTATTAATTGACTGTATAACTTCTGTTCATTTAATGTAACCATGTATTGTTGTCATAACCCTGTGCCCATGACATACTTGAAAACGAGAGGTAACACTCAAATGTATTACTTCCTGGTAAAACATTTTTATAAATAAAATAAGGAAAGCTGATAGAAACTTTAACTAAGATTAAACATTTTTAAACACATGGATAAATATTAACAGTTTAGTCTTTTGCAGAGGGCGGTCATGCTTCACCAATCTAATAGAACTAGTCAACAAGCTTGTAAAAATATAAATGTGTGTAAAATAATCATATTATGGATCAATAACTGATTAACTTACAGGAAACAAAAAACAGAACCAAGAGTGTTGATCTTTCACACTGGGAAAGATAATGAAACTGCCGAGGCATTTGTACTCTTCAGTATTTCAGAAGCAAATGTAGTTAGGTTTGGAAAGAGCTACAGAATGATCTTGCCAGACTGGCACACTGAGCAGTTGAATAGCAAATGATATTCAACACTATGATGCACCGTTGGAGAAAGAAATCCATAATATGACTAGTCAGTAATAGGATCTGAACTTCTACAGCCCAAGAGATAGATGTTTTCATTGGGCTATAAGCAATTGTACCAACATCAGCTAAATGCTCAGCAGGAGTCAAGAGAGAAAATCAAATGTTAGGAATAGTGAACACATGCATTAAAAAAAAAACAAAGCAGAAAGTATGATACCATAAAGGTATGTTCGCCTTCATTCAAAAGTACATAAGAGAGCTGTAAAAACACATAAACCGGCGCCTCAAAGAAATAAATGTCTGACTGAATATAGTCCAAGTCAAAAAGCTGGGATGAGTTCCAAGGAAGTATCTTCAATGTAGTCTCAAACAAACAAACATAAAAGACGACAACATAGAAGAAAAAAAAAAGAAAAAAAGATCATAGTGCAACTAAAAACAAAAAATCACTGATAAGTTATGCAAAATAAGATAGCAGTTTAATACAATGAATAAAAATAAATATAAAAACAACAAACACTTGATTGTTGGGCAAGAAACACTTATAAAGCAATGGCATCCAGTGGGGCTAAAATTAAAAACCTACTTACAGCAAGGCTGATAAATGTAAGTCTGTAGCACAATGTCACTTTGCACTCCGAAGCCTGGGAGGGAGATGGCACAGCTCTACCTCTGGAAGCTCCACACCGCTGGGAAGCACCGCTCTTGAGGCTCCACACCGCCGAAAACCACAGCTGTCCACACACCCACGAGTCAGCACATGAGCAGGAAGCGAAACAGGCAACAGCCTGAGCACTGTGCTGCCGGGGGACTCACTGAAGCAAACCACGCGGACCAGAGGTCTCGCGATGTCAGTGACGTCACCACTAAAGGCAGGGACAGGGGAAGAACACACGCGAGTGCCGGGGGCTCTCAGAGCCAAGGCTATGGAGGGAAAGTTTAAAGGCTAACAGGGAAGGAAGCCAAATGTCTCTGCCAAAAGAAGGTCCACCCTACGCGTTTCGTGACTTTTCCTGGCTGCCTCCACTCCAACATTTGAGGGTGTATTCATATATGTTAGTTGCTTAATTGTCACTAATTTTTTTATATTAATTGCATTAGCGCTGTTCCCACTGCCCTTCCCCTTTACATAAGAGAGCTGGAAATAGAGCATAGACAAAAAAAGAATAACAAAAACAGGTACAGTATCTTATGAGGAAAGATGAGGTCATATTTACTAAGCTGTGGTATTCTAGAAGATTCTTTTGAGCATGGCATAGTAAATATATTCCTTTACAATGTATTCAAGTGAATGGTCTACAGGGTATATTCCTACATGGGAGATATCTTATGGAGTAACACTGCTTAGTAAATATGGCCCATTAACTTGAATGGGGCCATAAATATCTTATAAATATGAAACTCACATAATACAAGGACTAAGATACAACTGCTGAAATTATCTGCAAGCCTACATAAAACAAATAAAAGGCGACACTTTTTCACTCACAATCAGTCCATGGATTTTGTGATAATATATACCAGTGTTTCCCAAACTTTTTTTTCCGTGACCCGGTTATTTTTGAACTTCTCCTTTGTGACCCACTAAAATTTTTATCGCCTATAGGTAAAATAAAACCGTTATGAATGTCCGTACAGGTTTCATATATTCTCCCAATCCCCTCTATTCTCTCTCCCCCCCCCACCCTCTCTCTGACCTGCACAGACGCACACAGTCACTGACCTACAGACACTCACACAGACAGACCAAACACACACAGCCACTGCTGGCCTGCACAGACACACACACAGTCACTGATACACACACACACACACTGATACACACACACACACTCTCCCCCATACACACACACAGAAACATACACACACACAAAGATACATACACACACTCTCTCCCCCATACACACACAGATACACACACAGACACAGATACACACACAGGTACACACACACACAGATAGACACACACACACAGATAGACACACACACACAGACACACACACACACAGATAGACACAGACACACAGATACACACACATACACACATACAGATACACACACACACACACACACACACACACACACACACTCTCTCCCCCATACACACACACAGCCAGTGATACACAAACACTCCCCTGTATATACACACACACTCTATCTCTCCCCTATACACACACACACGCAGCCACTGATACACACTCACCTATACACACACTCTCTCTCTCCCCCACACACACACAGTCTCTCCCCTATATATACACATGCACACACCCACTGATGCACGCACCCACTGATACACACACTCTCACACACACACACACAGCCAGCCACTGATACACACACACACAGCCAGCCACTGATACACACACACACACACACAGCCAGCCACTGATACACAAACACACAGCCACTGATACACACACACAGCCACTGATACACACACACAGCCACTCCCCTACATACACACACACACTCCCCTACATATACACACACACACACACACACACACAATTTATTACAGAGGCAGCGACGGATGTGAGTGACTGGAGGGGGGGGGCGGGGGAGAGAGGAAAGGCCCGCGATCCGAGCAGGCGGCTCCACGCCTCCCTCTGCCCGCCAGCGACCGCGTAGCCACCACTGCCCACCCCCTGCGCCTATCTCCCGCACCAAGGGGACTGAGGGGAAGGGAGCGCCAGGAACGGAGCACAGGTGCGCCCCCGCACCACTTCCTACCTCCTATCATGCCGGGCATCGTGTCCTGTGGGGGGGCGGAGCATGTCATGGGCGGCAACATCATGATGCGGGGCTGCAGTAGGAGCCCGAGTCAGCGAATCACCGTTGACACCCCAGCGATAGCAGCCTGCACCACTTCAGCACTGTCCCGCACCTCACCTCGGGCCGCCGCAACGAGGGAGGGGTGGACGCCGCAAGGAGGGAGGGGGGATGCCGCAAGGAGGGAGGGGGGGACACCGCAAGGAGGGAGGGGGGGACGCCGCAAGGAGGGAGGGGGGGACGCCGCAAGGAGGGAGGGGGGGACGCCGTGCGGCCAGCCTTGCTGCGACCCGGCAATTTTGCTTCCGTGACCCGGTGCCGGGTCGCGACCCACCATTTGGGAAACGCTGATATATACTGTAGCACCAGTACCATTACAACAGGAACAGAATCATTCTATTATAGGAGGGAAAGTGCATACACTAGGACTATAAGCAAAATGGAGACAAATAATAACAGCTTTCTAAATAATTTTAGAAAACAATATACATATTTTTGGCATTAAATTGATAAAAAAGGCCGGAGGGGAGATGAGAAAGGGGGGCGCATGAAGATAAGTTTGCGCACCCCTGGGTTAACATAACGTTGTCACTTACATCTCTGTGGACCTGGGCCTATGAGAGCATTGTCAATACAGGTGGAGTAGTTCATTTACTCATGTATAGTGAATAGGGTAGTCATTTTGGCATATACAGTGACTGCATGAACTAAAAGGGTTTGCACCATTAAGTGAATATGGTCATAAATGCAATAAGATAAGAACTTATTGGATTTTAGTTTGGTCATATACTGTATGTCAGTAGTGTTTCTTAAAGAGGCTGACATGATCTACAGATATAATTCCAGTACAGTTTGTCAGTAATTTTTTGGTTATCAGGAAAACATCTTGAGTGTTGATCTGGTTTTACTCATTTTAGACAAACTGCATGTCACATTAACTACCTCCAGGAAGTTAGTCCAAACACAAAATAAACTGTTTATGCCCCATCTCAGATAGATAGCATGACAGATTGTTATTAGTTGAAGACAGATGAAATACATTAATTTGATCATGAGCATGTGTTTACAGTTAGACTGCCATGTACACTCGAATCTGACGCCTCATTACAATGATATAATAACAAATCAGATACAGTGCATTATGAGAATTGGTAAATATGACTAAGTAGTGATCAAAACAATGACAAAAGTTGCACTTTTATTAAACGCATAACTTTCTGTCAACACGCTGCAAAGACATACATCACTCAAAAACAGGGTAATCCATCATTAATGTACAGAATTACATTTAGAACTTTTATCTAGAGCTCATTTGGGTGTTTTGATGTCAAGATATTTATTTGCCTTTTAGATGGGAAATATGCAAAAATAGTACAAATATATTCAAGTGATTTAAATTTGCATATTTCCCAGGTGTGTTTAAAGATATCTCACCAGGTGAAGCATCGAATATTTGGAAGTTTACACGTCCATGTGCCCTCACCTAAATTAGTCTCTAAAGCCCAGTTTTAGGGTATGGCCAGGAGTAACACCAAGACTTAAAGAACGGAATGTTATTTCAATATAATGCAGAGTTTATCCCAAAATAACAATGAGCTCAATTACAGCAATTATTTTTTTGTATAAATAAATTTGTGAATAAAGCGTTAACTCTGTAAAAATAATGGTAAGTTCTGTTTTAGGTAATGTCTCGTTATTTCCCCTCATTTAAGAGAGTTTAGTGAATTTAAGCCAAAGTGTTACTAATTAATTACCTGTATGACCAAAAAGTTAAGAATCCACCAATGAATTTTAGGAAAAAGCTTTGATAGCTTTTACCTGTGATGGTGCAGCAGTGATGCTTGGAGAAAAAAGTTAAGGAATTACTAAAGTATATTTTCCCAAAATTATTTTATGGCACAGTGCTAACCACAGGTTAGAACTTTCAGTGGGAGACACTACTTAAGAAATTGGAGGAATAAACAATGTCAAGTAATTTATAGATAAACTAAATATATTGTACCATGTCTTACCTAAAAAGGTCATGAAGCTCCAAATGTATGATAATATGCTCAAAGTTCAGCTTTTAAAAATTGCCAAAATATTACGTACAATGGGTTGTATCTAGTTTTCATCTGTTTTGGCTACATGGGAGAACTATAAGGCTCTGGTTGATTATTTTAAGTTCACATACAGTTGTAATAATCTTTACCCGTATCCAAACCTATTTACATCTGAATGACACTATACTGTACATAGCAGTGGTCAGTCTCTCCTACCTGTTCAGGGTGCTGGATAAGTGCAGGCTGGGCGTGGATGCTTTAATGTAACAAGGATGGGTGCCAGGAACTTTTATAAACAATAAAGTGCTTTATTGGACATCTGTCAATAATGCTTGACAGACATTGGCATACTTCACACCTGACTGATAACTCATGGCAACTCACATTCAGCCGTTTGTTGATGTTTGATAATGTTAAAGCTGCTCTATTTCAATCTGAAACTCCCCAGCCCTTTTATCCCCCTGCATTACACTAATTTGCATACTAACATCCAAATTGATTATATTGGTATATATTATTGGTATATGGTAAATAATAACGATTTATGCTTTTGTGTCCAAATCTATTAAACAAATAATTTTTGAATTTCAGGAATACCTGCCTGAAAAAGGAAACATTGCTAAAACATTTATATCATTGCAAACAACTAAGAGACTTAAGCCAGGGTACATTCATTCACAATGCCAGGTATCGCACAGATACCCGGTTTTGGTATTGATGAAATAATATCGCTGAAATGAATATACTGTTGATATTACTGAAAAGAACTGGGGGGTGGGGGGTCTATGGAGAGGAAATTGTTAGCAGTGTTCGGAATGCATTTTTGTCTTTGTATGTGTTATAGTGTTATAGTGTTATATGTCAGTATGCGTGTTGTTGTAAGAATTAACTTTGCTCCAGAGGTGGGGATATGGACTGTGCCTTGTTCCTCAAACACTCAAGTGTTGTGGTCAGCTAAAAGAACCAGTTTAGGTTAGATGAATTGATCATTGGAGCCAGTCTGGGATAGATAAGATGACCTGTAACTTGATTGGTTTAGAAGAGGATTATCCCCTCGTGTACAAGGAATGCATTGTGTGATATCATTATATTTCTGCCTAGTGACCTATTTTAAACAAAGGAATCAAAAAATGTATATAAAGCCTGCTTGGGCCCTCCCCTGGTAGAGAGTCTCATTGACTTTTGTGGGTATGATCATACTCTGCTGTACTATGCAATAAACTATTCATTATCTACGAGCCTGTGTTTGTGAGTTTGCAAACATCGACAGTACAATACCCTGCAACGTGACATAGTGAATCCCAGCCCCAGTGCCAGCATTATCAAGTAATTATGATTAAAGATTTACTGAAATTCATTTAATAATTACTCTACACAAAGTATTCCCCCATAATTCAGAATTGATTTTAATTTGATTGTTTGGACTATCTCTTTACACATTTGATCTAACAATGTGTGACATCATGGCAATCAAAGACATCACTCATCAATTGATAGAAACAGAAAGCAACCCCCTGTGGTCTGTGACGTACTGTAGGAGACAAAAATCTGGATTGTGTATGGAGCTGGATATAAATATTCAGGAGAGTTCACCAACCATATTCAAAGTAATCATATTCTGCACTATAAAAATTAATCCAACTTGGACATTAAGTAAAACGTCTTGAAACATGAAGCCAGCACATGGGTTTTCAAACTATTCTGTGGAATTCTGATAGTCTATGAGAAATTGTACATTTTTCATGGAACTCCTTGACAATGGATGTTTTATTTTACAGGACCCCATTATTTTGTTGCTCTGTTTTGTTTAAATGCATTAATTCTTAAAAATATATTATAACGTTAAAGAAAAAGGAGTGACAATGTCATGTCCGTTATCATACCAGAACGTGACATTAGGTTTATTCTAACGAGATTTTAAACAGATTTTGTGTTTGCATATAATTAGCTTTGCAGATACAGCTGAACCCAGTTATAACGTGGTGCTCGGGGTCCACCCGATACCACCACGTTATAACTGGGATCGCGAGAAAAAAATATAGCCGCCAAGATCAAGGGTTCCGCGAGTTACTGGCATCTGCAGCTCACTGCTTTCCTGCTTGGAGCTTCTGGAGAGGGAAGGGGGAGGAGGGAGGAGCCGACAGCAGCAGCACAATTCCCAGAGGTAGGAGCTCTTTGTGTGTCTGAGGGAGGGAGATGCCGGCAGCAGCAGCAGCATCAAGGTAGGAGGGGAGGGGTAATGATTTGGTATGCTAAGGCTGCGTCCATGGTTAGTGATGTCGTGCTGAGGTGCGTGGAGGCTAAGGGAAAGCGGGTGCTTTCCCTGGCCTTAGACCGCGTGCCGTCTGGGGGCGTGTCGGGGGCGTGTCAGGGGGCGGGCCAGTGATGTCACGGAGCTGGTTCGCCCTCATTGGGAAATTTTACATTTTGCTAAGACTTACGCTCTCATTGCGGCTGCAGGGGCTCAGTGCCGAGTGTAAGCGCGCCTCAGCACGGGTCAGCGCATGTCCGAAGACTTAGCTGTGTTATGACTGCAGAGTGTACGGCAGAGGCAGCATGCAGGCTGATGTCATCAATCTGACGGGGTTATGTGTGAACTTTGTACTGCTCATGAATGCACATTCTATCCCCATGACTACCAAGACGCTATTGAGTAATCAGTAGTCTGGTGCTACTGTCAATCACTGTACCATCTATCAGTCGGGGGCTCAGCTATTTGGAAGAGTGTGCATAGTAATGCCATGATGTTCTAATAAGGACTTTGTTGATTGGCTAGCATTTGTTTGGCGCTAACTACCAACATCACTGACAATGTATAAAAATCTCGTCTGTTCACAAGCTTACTAACCACTCCAGGAAGGGGGGAGTAGGAGGGGGATAGTGTGTGTGTCCCTGTGTGACCAGTCTTAAAAAATAAAACGGCTTCAATACAAATGACACTGCTGTAGAAGATAATTTAATAATTGAATATAAAAATAAAAAAAAGAGAGAAATATTCTGAACGCTGATTAGGAAGGAAACAGAAAACAAATGGTTGCTGATACTATCCTTTAGTATTATGAGTTGCATAATATGTGTATTAGAAGTTAGTGTAGATGGCACTTCTATCATATTTTTAGTATGTCTAGTATAGGGTTCAGAAATGTGACAAACCTGAGGAAAATAGTGCTCTGGATGAGTTTTTCTATAAAATATAGATGTGGTAGGTGATACCTATTAGGGGTTTATTATAGATTAAATTAGAGTGTACTGCACACCTTAAGAAGTTTTTAACTATCTACTGCCTCTACAGTGACTGTATAAAGTAAATAGCCTGCTGAATTGCTTGCACACCACAGCTAAAAGAATAATTCCAAAAAAGCTGAACTTCTTAAATTGCTCTGCTAAACCATCCTGTTTTTAAACACATTTTCAATCCCTGCTCACTGAAGCATTAATTGGGAGCGCTAATTACTCAGCTGAAAAACACAGGGAGGGGGGGAAGAGAGCTATATGCACGTAGCATATATATGCTGCATCATGTCCTTGTGTGTGTGTCCGTAGCAATAAAACATTGAATAGTTAAAAAAAAAAAAATGCTTTTTAAAAAGGGGCGCCACACACACCGCGTTATAAGCGGATTTACGTTATAGCGGATCACGCTATAACGGGGTTGAGCTGTACCATGTTAGATCAGGAAACACAACGCCAGTTCCTGTTTTAGGAAACGTCACATTATGTTGCCTGATTTAATGGAGATTACAGCATCTTGGCCCCAGTCCCTTAAGGTTGAATAAGAAACTTTCAGGGCAATAGAAGACATGCATACTATTGTCACAGCCCAAGACAGCAGACACCTGTACTACAGCTGAGTAGATACCAGTTGTCATAATATTTCGTCTCCATCTACAGTTTAACAGTAAACTCCTTTGAAGAATATTCACCTTCTTAATATGGTATTTTTGTACCATTATTTTTGGTTCTGTAGCCATCCTGGGAGATCTTTCTAAAAAAGGGAGCATATCTGTACTTTATCAACAATGTAAGGCTTGTAATATAGTACGCGCTGGTGCGTGCGGGCACGCACGGTGTTGCGCGTGCGTTTCGTTTGTAGAGGTTAAGCTGTGACGTGCGTGGCTAGGGGGCATGGCTATGACGTCACTGCGCTATGCCGCGTGATGATTTGTTCACAGCGTCACATGCCGCAGCGACAGCGCGAATATACAATTATTGTACTCTCTCTGGTCTGCCGCACCACCGCTCACGGCCGTGCGCGTCTCGACTGTATCAACGTCAGCCTCCCACAGTCAAATGTAATTGACGCGCACTGTAGCGAAACAGCACGCTCTAAGAACAGGCCTAAGTGTTTAAACAATTAAAAATCATGTAAAGTTCAGAAATAAATGTATATATTCAGAAATAGTTCTTCAGCGTCAAGGTTTCTGTTTAAATGCATTCATTACAACACCATTAATGGATAAGGGAAAGTTAAAGAGACAGTTTCATATAACGGCAACACATTTGTTTTCTTTTGTATTTTTTTACATTTTATTTATCCAATTGTTGTTTGTTTTTTTTATAGAAATATTCAGATCACCCTTTAAGAAAAAGTAATAATTCTGTTTCTATGTAATTCTAATCATATATTATTACTGTTGTCACCTAAATTTCTTTGGCTAATAGTGGCTTCATAGTTAAATAAAATAGTTAAACAAAAGGGTGGGGTATGTACCCTATTGTATATAAAGTTTAAAATGTTGATCCAAACTGTCTGATCACAAAATATTAAAGTTTGTTTATAAAAATAATAAAAAAAAATAACAGTCAACTATGGAGACAATAAAGAAATTGCCTAAAATACGTACAGTAGCCTACAGTACTTAAAAATGTTTTTATTTAACTGCCATTAATTCATGTCTGGTCCTAGGAGGGACGACCCCCTTTCTCCTCTCCTGCCCCCTCACCAAGCTTAGGCATCTAAAAAAATGGTGTCATCATTTTAAAATGAGTTTGTAAACATAGCAAGTTGAGACTTGGGAGGGCTTTCAAATCTAAACTTACAATTTTCCCTTTTGTGTACTCAACAATAGTTTTCACAGCCTAGTCTACCCCTGTCCCCCTACATTACCACTCTTTGCGCTCTAATAAGGACACAGTGGGTCACGGGTAGAGGAAACACTTGATCAACAAGAGTTAATCAAAGTGTTCAAAGTTTCCCCCATTCAGAGGCCCCAAAGAGCAGGCATTTGTGCATTACTTCAAAGAATAACAAAAGCAGACATCTTCAGCATGGCTACATTTTTTAACAGTAGACAATTTAACAATTGTTCAATTACTTTAAAAAAAAAAAAAAAAAAAAAAAGGATGTGTTTGGTCAGCTACCAGGGATTGCTACTTTAATCAAGAGAATAAAAGTGTCACCTTTTTGTCATGTCGCATCATTTCTAATTCAGAGGAGCATCAAACTGATAAACATCTCTATTTAAGATATTTCTAAATTTAAGTGCTTATTAATTCTTGTACGAAGACTTTCTTGCTAGGAAAATTACGCGATACATATAGTTTAGCACAGTGGTTTCCAAACGTTTTTTGGTTAAGGAATGCTATAATTATACTGTGTAATTCTGTGTAACCCCAACCCTCTCTCCCCATATTTTTACTCACACATAGCTCTTCCCTCCCCCATTTTTACTCAACACCCCCTCCACCCTGTTTTTACTCATAACATCCTCCCCCTCCAAGGTTTTTACTTGCAACATCCTCTTGTTTGTGCCGTTAGTGATGAAGGAAGGCCCACAAAGGCGGCCGATAGAGGAAGTGAGGCGTGACTTCCAACTGGGCATAACTTGCAGGTTCCCTCAGCTGCTGGGTAGGTCTCCGACAACCAAATTGTACGGAACCCTCTAGGAATGCACATGGAACCCTGGTCGAAAAATATTGGTATAGAAAATCCTATACTATAAATGTGCTATTCACTGGTTATTATATTCTTCAGTGGATTCTGTAAGCATGATGCTGGCTTTTATAATCAGATCTGCTAGCAGAGATAAAGGAATACTCCCACATAGCAGTGTATGCTTAACCAGGTCTGCTGAATCAAGCACATCATTTACAATATATGTACTTGTTTGAGAAATGACGGTTTCATAATTACTATAGAACAATGGAGAGAGGGGGGAAAAAAACAACAATTCAGTTAGTTTTGAGAATTGACAAAAAGTGTCATCACCAAAAGATATTAGATAATGGTTGTAAAAACCCCAATGCATCTGTTTACAATGGTTCGGGCTTTAAAACTTGATTTACAATGCTTGTAATTTTGCTGACGTTTTATTGAAATTCGTTACATTTAACCAATGTTAAACATGCCACTAGCCTCATGTAATCTTCCAGCACCTTTAATATCACAGATTATATCTATTTTCCATTTGGATGAACTGACAGATGTAGTGGGCTTCAAGAGCTTGTTGAAGCAGGAAAACGTAAAAAAACACATCAGTCCTTCTGCTTAAATTGTTGAGATTATATAAACCAAAAATAAGAATAATGCTTCCTTCTGTCACTCAGGGTGTCATGAGTTTCTGCTTTATTCAGATGTGTAGATTAGCCAGTATAACAGCTTGCCTCATCGGAACTCTCCACTACTACTTGGGTCTTGAACAGTAAACGAACAACTATGTAAGGAAATATTGCAATGAAGGGTGATTAAGCCAACTTCTCCAACCACAATATATCCCCTTTCCTACCAGACACTCAGGGCTCATAAAAAATGAATTCCATGAACAATAAGGGAAATTACAGATATTCCCATTCATAATTTTTAGCTACCATTAGTGACTAAGTAAGGTGAAGGATCTTCTGTGTTTACCACAGTTGAGCGTACAATGCATTTTTGTACTGAGTTCTTATTGGGTTTGATTTATAATCCCAAGTAAAAGTCTATTAGCAGGTGTTATACAATCTAGCTGCATGTAAAGCTTGTAAAGACACGGACATGAAGTTATTCGCTGAAAAAGTCAGACTTCAGAATAGCCTTTTCAGGTGCAATAATGCTGTAATAATATTAATAATGTAATAAGCTATTGTTGCTGTGGTGCATCAAAGCACTGAGGTATGAACAACAGGTTCATTTAATGTTTAAGATTTCTGTTTCACGTGTTAGTTGTAGATCTTGATTTGAAGTAAATACATGCGTAAGAATGACAACTCCGAAATGATAGTAAATTGGGAAAGATAGATGATCCCAGCAGGGAAGAGAAAGCGGAGCACAGCCATGCAAAAAACAGGTAATCCGGGGCTACAGCATGGTCTGGTTGAAATTTTTTTTTTAATATGCACTCAACAACTGGGATCATCTATCTGCTACGCACCACGTGACGCACGCCAACGGAAGAAGACCAGGTGACCATATGTGAGTAATTTATGCTATTCGTTGCTTGCAAAGGCATGGGATATTGCTGGTATTAAATCACAGGGACATCTGACGCTCTAGAGAGGCAGTACAAATAGGAGAACCAGTGGGACGGACACATTACCCCCCATCTGCATTATCTACCAGGACTTATATATACGCCCCTCTTTAATGAGCCTATACCTGTGATTACCAGCACTCACTGATATCAGGTCGCCATTATGACTACTTCTCTTCAAGCAAGTTTACTCATTGAATTATGTTTGTGACTGGGTACCTGGTTCATTTGCAGCACCGTATTCTATGGAACTTTGTTCTATCTTTACCACTGTAAATTGGGAAAGCACTGAAAGAAATTCTACAGCAGTACAATTAAAAAGAGCAGTTGTAGGTAAGTAGAAGAACAGTATACAATCCCAACATATAAAGGGACAGGTGAAGGCAACTTCTAAAAGCTTTGGCACTCTGTAGAAGTTGTCAGGAATACAGGTTGCTACAGTATGAGGCATGTCTTTCATGATTAACTAAAATTATACTTGTGCCATGTAATGGGCATACATTAAGGGGCTGATAATATAAACTCTGAAGCTGCATTTATACAGTACAAACAGCCAAAAGTCAGAAAACTAGTCTAAAATGCAGATACTGTAGTCGAGGAGATAGAGCTACTGTACACAAAGCAGAACATTTATTAGCTTAAAACACAAAGCTAATCTTCTAGAATTTCAAGACATTATAGCAACATGTACAAAATATCAACCATAGGGGGAAACCCTGAGGTTAAAGGTATCTCTAGAGCTCCTTTCAAATATAAACCTAAAGAATGAATAAGCATTACATTTAGAAGTACATTTAAATATCCTGGCTGAGGTTACAGGTACTTCTACATTTTATTTTTTGGCTACAGTTCCTCTTGACACAGGAAATTCCTACAATATTTATAATATCAGTTCTGCTCGTTATATTATAGAAGCAGAACTGGGACTATGTAGGCATTTTATCTTGTTACTGTATGTCTCCAAAGGTCATAAAGTAATCATTTCTGAAATATGGCTATTTGTGGAAAATGGCAGTACGAGAACATCAAATAGTCAGATTGCATTACAGTTTATTCACAACTAACGGCAGCAGTAGAACAGTCAAAATTATACAAAACTTTACTGGTCTCACAAAAAAATAAATCCCCACATTCTGTTTAAGATCCAAAACAATGTTATTACTATTTCTAATCCTGAAGTTACATTGGATCCAGTCAGTTTCCTAGTCTTCAACAATTAAAAGCAATAAGCATATGGATACCATCCATTCAATTCCTGATTTTATTTTTTTTAAATGAATTTTAATAAAATAAATCTATGTTAAATGCACACAATGTAGGTAATAAATCAGACAAATGCATGTTGCCTTTACTTCAGTTTTCTTGAACCGAATCAGTATGTTCCCCCACGTCACTGTACACACTTTTCTATGTGTTATCCCCCCATCATCAATTGCTTTTCTTTTGTATAATAATGCATAAGAAAATATGTTTCCAAGTTAGCTAATGGAGACATTCTTGCAGTGATACCAAAATAAAAGGGCATTTCACTGTAATGATGCTTCCAGACTTTCCTCAAGTCAGGTGGTTACTTGCAGTTAATGATCTGTGACATGCCACACAAGTAGTCCTAAAAAGACTTATTATCCACTGCATGTGCAACAATATTTGCTTTATGGATGGCTAAATGAATGAAGACATTCAATGTAACTGTAAAAGAAAAATCAAAAGAAAACTTACAAGTAACATGTTTTCTCTGAGTAAAAAGGCTGTGAACATTTTCCATTAATACTTAACCTTTTGCTGGAGTACTGCAACCACATGTAATGGCTACATCCAGGAAGCCCAAAAGTTGTCCATAGTTAATTTTTTATTCACAGCTATAAACAGAATGTTTTATACTCTTAAATCGGTAAAATTGCCAGGCTCTCAAGGATTAACTATCTCAATCTGATGTCATACACCAGAGCATACATTTCTTCAGTCTAGGCATCCTGCTTACTTGTAATAAGCCATCAGCTGAAACCTAAATACGAACAGGAAATAGATACTGATCACTTTAATTAAATGTAAGTTCAACCTAAATCCTGAATGTGTTAAAAACATGAATGTGGCTAATAAAATGGGATTGTCAATTTAGCCACAAGTGAGTTAAACCTATGAGGCATGTTATCTCACATAGTTGTCAGACTGTCCAGACATTCACACGTTTTCTGTTTATAATTTTATTTCATTTACTAGACTCAACTTTTGTCCACCATATGTCCACCATAGATTAACTATTCCCTCAGGTACAATTAGGGCTTTCCATTTGTTGTAAGAAGACTTGAGTATGAAGGACACAGCCAGAAACAACATTTCTACCTAAACCAAAGACAGAAGCACATTCAAACGAAAAAACTATGGTTTATGCAGCATCTTTTTTATTAGACATATGTCTACATTGCTAACTAAACTAAAAGCGAATTCCATAGCTTTAGCAAACATACTTCTGTAACCTAATGCAATGTTTTGAAGCACTATTGTTGCTTTCATTTGTATTCTTTATTCAAACATGTAATAAACATGATGCTATTGGTTACGAGAAAAACACAAAATTATATTTAATACTACACGTATGTTTCTTAGAAGTACAATACAACATAATAAACGTTTGTTTCATTGATTCAATTCAGAACCACCTTTACAAAAAAAAGGTAAAATAAAATACAACTTCAAACATAATGAAACAATAAGTAATGAGGTCCCTGCTCTGAAAAGCTTACCATCTAAAAGCAATGGGAGACTGATGACACAAACATGGGTGGGGGTATGAGGCCACTCAACATGGTATTAACATAAGGCTTGTCAGGAGTGTGCTGGGAACATCTGAAAGTCAGAAGAGTCAGATGGTGCAGGGTAAGAAGTTCAACAGTTTAGGTGCAGCCCTGGAGAAGACTTGGAGGTGGGAAAGGAAGTATTGAGGGAGGGGAGCTGTAGGTCATGAGCTGAGCAGAGACAGCATGTGGAAAAGTACTTGAGGATTAGATCTGATATGTAGAGAGGGGTTCTCTCAAGGAGAGCTTTGAGAGCTTGAATTTGATCTTCTGGGTATGGGAGGCCAGTGTCAGTATTTGCACAGTGAAGCAAAAGATGTAGAAAGGTTGGTGAGGTAAATGAGCTTGGCAGCAGCATTTAGGAAAGACTGGAGGAGGGACAGTCGGAAGAGGGGAGACAGACTAAGTTACAGTAGTCCAGTCAAGATATGAAAAGTGCATGAAATAGAATCCTAGTGGATTGCGCAGTTAGGAAAGGCCATATTTTAGCAAGGTTTTTGAGATAGAAATGGCAGAAATTTGTTACTGGATGTAGGGTATAAAGGAGAGGGAAAACTAAAGTATGATGCCTAGACCTCTGGCTTGTGATATTGGGAGGATAGTGGAGTTATTTATTGTCAGCGTGAAGAGAGGTGGTAGTGAAAATCAAACAACGGTATTGGTTTGAACTGGGAAGTGGTGTAAAGAGAAAAAAAGACCAGGTCAAGAGACCTAGGAAACACGAACATTGATTGGGAGTGGAGAAGAGGTGGTGCCAGCAATTTAAACACTGAAAGAGCAGTCTTATAGATAGGAACCAAGAGAGAAACCGAGAAAGGACAGTGCTACGAAGGCGAATGGAGCGCATGGAGTAGGAGATGGTGCTTGACGTATCAAAGGCAGCAGAAAGATATGGTAAGAAAAAGGGCCACTGTGATTTTGTCTTAAGGAGATTATTGGCAACTTTTCTTAGATTAGTCACTGTGGAATGGTAGGGGCGGAAGCCAGAGAAAGTGTACCATGTGGTTATAAACAAGATGTTTAAGTACTTCATTATATGCCTTCAAGGTACATGTTTTGATTTTGATAAATGCATGGACATAAATGTCTAGGTTGCCATTATAGTGCACACGCATAAGAGTGTGTGTTTTTTCGGCTGCTATGTGCCAATAAAGTTATTTGACCAGTAAGGAGTCCCGGTCTGCAGCATTTCTTCTCGGGAGCAGATGCACCGCCTGAGTTCTTCTCCTATCCACTATCCACGTTTATCCCGGTTGGAGCACGCCGACGTCCAGGAGCCCTTTCTCCAATCAAACAGTGAATTTGTTTCATTCATAAGTTTACCCCATGCAAGATATTCCTCGGGCTAGAGGCTATTGGGAAGACTTTAACACTGTATTATTTATATGTGAGACAACAAGGGGTTAAAATCCACATATGGGACGTCCCTGGGAAGTACTACAAAGAAGCAATTACAATTGTATTTCTGCTGGATTCGGCTGAAGTGGCACCGCTAGGGAGTTTGATACTCCAATCTTTCTTTCATTGTTTGGTTATAAATAAGATGTTTAAGTACTTCATTATATGCCTTCAAGGTACATGTTTTGATTTTGATTTTGGAAAATGCATGGACATAAATGTCTAAGTTGCCATTATAGTGCATTTTTTTGGATGGATGTGACATAGTACAAAATAAGAGTATACCTTGGCCCGCTGAACTAAAGAACTATGTTGATGTATATTCCAGTACACATGTATACTCATTTCAAGTGACTTTAAAGTTTTAATTATTTTGTTTGATTTGATTTTGAAGATAAATATATTGCAACTATAACCCTTTGGAGTGCTTGGGGACATTTATGTTTTTGGGGGATTTGGAAACCTGGCTGAAGGTGGTATTGTTTTTATGTGCATCCTATTTCAGACTTTGAGTGCTCTCTTCAACATGTTTATCTTCTACAGATGCTCTAACTTGGAAGGAAGTGCCACAAAAATGAGAATGAGTAAAGAAGAGGATTTTGACAAGGAAAAAAACAATCATGGATTATCCCTGATGCAGTGGCAACCTTTAAAACTAAAATTGTTAAGAAAATAAGTATATTTAAAGCTTTTATATAAAAATAATATTTGATGTTCTGGTAATTGGCCACTCTTTTATAAATGTTGGAGTTGATTTGGGGTGGAATATAAGACCATATTCAACCAATTTATTATTATTTCAAAACTACCAGACCTCCAATTAAAACTCCTCACTGGTTTAAAAACCAGGGACCTTGTAAGATATCGTTTTAAAAAAATTGTACGAGGAGCGTGGTCTGGAGCTAGACCAAGATGGATGCATGAGACTGCAGCTTCACAAGTAGGAATCAATAATACAATTGAATCCTGGTCCAGTTTCAATCATATGGATCAATGCCATGCATATCTGAACAGCCAAGGCAGCAAGGACTATTTTGATACCAAAATTGATCAATTTGAACATTGCCAAGATACTTTAATAAAATTGACACTTTGGGGCCTAGCTGGAGGAGCCACATGTCATGGGCCTATAGTGGAGACTGGGCCGCTGGCTCTAGCTGGGACCAAATACCAGACTATCCACTCAAGCAAATAATCTTAATGTCGTCCACACAAAACGGTCATTATATTGTAGAAAAGGAAGAAAAAGTGAGTAGGCGCTTCCCCTGCAGCACAAACCTTGCCCTAGCCAAATTGGCCCAAGGAGACTACAACAGATCGTTACACATCGGCCTTCCAAAAGACAATAAGGCAGAAATAAATTCCCCCCAAAATAAACGGTTTTAAAGAGCCTAAGTCTTGAAGGCGTCCTGCGGGTTTCCCTTTACCCCAGTGATATTCATACATGCAGGGGGGTGGTGCGGTGGACCCTGCGGGAGAAGGGGGTCAGTCGTTCTGCCCTGGAGCGCAAGGTTTGCGGGGATCCCCGTTTTTTTCCCTCGGCGGGGGGAGACCCGCGGCCTGAGGGTGGGAGCGCCGAAGATCTGCCCAGACTGCACCCCGGTCTGGCCCTGCTTCTCGTGAGGTGGTGGTGGGGTGGGGGGGGAGGGAATGGAGAGGAAGAGCGTTGGCCATTTTGTCCCCTGGTCCCGCGGAGGAGCTGCCAGAGCGGACGGGTGGGCATCGTACCCCAATCCGAGGGGGGAGCATTGTGGGACGGTCCGGGTGCCGACACTGCCCGTCTGTGGAATCGCTGCAGCGGGCTGCCAGGAGGAAGCAGGGGAGCCTAGAAGGAGGCGAAGCAGGCAACTCGGAGCAGCGCTCTCCTAAGGCACAGTCGGAGCGTGCTGGATTCCTCCTCTTTCCGGATGGACATCTGAGCTCTGCGCCAGTGGGGGAGTCCCGCGGGTAGTGCGGGTGGGGGCGGCTGTACGGAGGAGGGGAAGGTGTCCACATTGGGAGCAGACCTGCTGGATGTCGATCACAAAATGGCCACCGTCAGCCTGTAGAGGGGGGATGAGATCCGAAGCCAGCTGGACGCCAACCCACGGGCCCTGCCGAGGAACTACTGGACCGGGCGGGCACTCTCCTGCTCTGGCATTCAGGGCTGCCGGAGAGCTGTGAGGTGAGAGAGCAGCTGTGTGACAAGCGTAGCTACACGACCCTCCCTGCCCCCCATGTATCTACCGGGCTTCTCGTTGGTAGCTTTCCTGGAGAGAGGAGGCCTAATGAGAGGGGAGGCAAAGGGTAAAACAGGGGTGGTGTCCCCATGAAGACGCAGGTCCGCATAAGGGGCCCTGCTGCTATATATATATATATATATATATATATATATATATATATTGCTGAAAACTAGTGCAGAGCCCACAGCTGGACGTGGGGGGGAGGGGGAAGTCATCTGACGCAGGCGGAGGGTGACGTCTGCCATGAATTCTGGACTGGGGGCATCAGGGAGTAATAATAATAATAGCATGTTCTTGTATAGCGCTGCTAGTTTTACATAGCGCTTTACAGAGACATTTTGCAGACACAGTCCCTGCCCCGTGGAGCTTACAATCTATGTTTTTGGTGCCCGGGAGATAAAGTGACTTGCCCAAGGTCACAAGGAGTCGACACCGGGAATTGAACAAGGCTCCCCTCAAACTCTCAGTGCCAGTCAGTGTCTTTACTCACTAAGCCACTCCCTCTCCCTGAGTGAGTCTAAGGTTACGCTTATAGTGCCGACGTCACGCTGCGGTCACTGGAAAAATCTAATTGACTTGACATCCAGCGATCGCGACCAAGCCATCGCGCTGTGTCTACTATAAGCCCATGTGACGGCGGCAATACATTTGTTTTGCCGCAACGCCGTCGCTATAAGCGCAGCCTAAGAGACACGATAAACAAGGAGATGGCTACTTAAAGTATATGCTCTGTCAACCTTCACCCACACAGACCACAAGCATATAACGAAAGAAAAGCATAATCCTTAAAGTCACATGCAGTAAATATACGTAATTCGTCTATAAAGATGCCACCAACAAAAGCCAAGAAAAAAGCCACTCAAGAAGTGACCAAACACTTCACGAAGAATATAATGCCAGGTAAAATTCAAGAAGATGGAGGCTCCCAGAGCGGACGCTCAAGTCACCACCAAATCCAGACACAAGAAATGAAGAAACAAGGATAACAAAAGCAGACCTGGAAGCATTATTTCAAATAAATGTGTTAACGATTCAACGTGAAATTCAAAAGCCTGTCACTGACCTTAAACAAGAAATAGCGGCTTTGGGGACCAGAACCAGAAAATTGGAGGTTAAAATGGCGGACTCCCTCCAAAGACAACCCAACTTGGAGGAGGAGATTTCTAGGATCTCATCGGAATTCTCCCAAAGATAATATAGAAGACCTTGAGAACAGGGAAAGACGCCAAAATCTAAGGATCAGAAATATCCCTGAATCTGTTCCAATGTAGGACTTACAACAATACATCTGCAGGTTGTTTAAATCCCTCGAAGAGGATACTCTAATGATGGACAGAGCCCACAGAGCCTTAGTCCCGCGCAGCAACATTCCAAACAGAAACAGAGATGTTATCATAAGAATGCATTACTTTGCAACGAAGGAGTTGATCCTGAATGCCTGCAGGCAGAGAGGAGGAACAGACATTACATTTGAGGGGTCCTCTATCCAGATTTTTAGTGACCAGGTGCACATCACCATTGAAAGGAAGGAAATGAGACCAGTGACAGGTGCCCTCAGAAGCAAAGGAATCCAGTATAGATGGGGGTTCCCTTTCCACCTAATCATAATGCATCAGGGCAGACAGCTATCAATTCGAACACTGGAGGAAATGGAGGGCCTGATGGAGAGCCTTGGATACAGCCCAGGAAGAGATAGTCCTCGACAGCAGGAGGGATGGAATTCTCAGCGGGACGAGGGTAAGATGATAACACGGGAGTCCCCTAACCCGAATGAATGATCAATTGAAAAGCCCACATTCTAAAACAATGAACTAGCTGTTTTTTTAGGGTGCCCATGAGGAATGCCAGCCAATCACCTCGGAATGGACTAAACCATGGACGGTATTGGGATCCGGGGGGTCCTGCCCACTCCCCCCCCCCTCAGACAGGCCCTTGCTCGCCTAGTTAATGGGGGGAGAGAGATAGGGAGAAGGCGAGGGGAAGGATGAGCAGAAACACTCCGTCCAGAGTATTGGGCCCAGTTTGTAGTTTTCATAGAAAGTTGTGTTTTGAGTTCACGAAGTTAGTTAAGATGAATTAAAATTAAGAGTATTAGCATAGGATTTAATAATGGCTAAATTCTAGGATTGGGAGGTGTTCTCAGTTAAGTTCCGTGACAGTAGGTGGTATTGCAGATACAATAGATTTGTTCAAAAAATGGTTGGACATCTTTTTAGAAAGGAAATGTATACAGGGATATACCAAGTAAGTAAACATGGGAAGAATGTTGATCCAGGGATTAATCCGATTGCCAATTCTTGGAGTCAGGAAGGAATTTATTTTTCCCCCTATGAGATATCATTGGATGATATGACACTGGGGTTTTTTGTTTGCCTTCTTCTGGATCATTATAAATACGGCAACTTTGTGAAATCCAACGGGTTTCACATGAAAGAATCCATCTTAATATGCACTCTACCTATATATTGATAATATTGCAGAAATATCCGCAGTCAAATGCTCAGAACAACAAGGGAGTACATGGATCTCAAGAAACCCCACTAATACGAAAAAAATAACACAATTTTATTAACATCTATATCATGTATTAAAAGTGACATACAAATAAAATGTACAGTGTGAATAAAATCCCCTCAGTGAAAAACGGACCAGCTGTAGTGGTGTAATAGTGAGTCCTATCTCACAATTACACCACTACAGCTTGTCCGTTTTTCACTAAGGGGATTTTATTCACACTGTACATTTTACTTGTACAGTATGTCACTTTTAATACATGATATAGATGTTAATAAAATTGTGTTATTTTTTTTCGTATTAGTGGGGTCTCTTGAGATCCATATACTCCCTTATTGTTCTGACATGTTCTGAGCATTTGACTCTGCTGATATTTCTGCAATAATATCAATATATAGGTAGAGTGCATATTAAGAGGGATTCTTTCTTGTGAAACCCATTGGATTTCACAAAGTTGATGTATTATAGTGCTTTCTTCCCTCATGCACCACCTTTACATTTATTTGTACAGGCAATTGAATATAGGTTGAGCAGTAGGCCTTTGTTTAGCTTCCTCTGGATCAATAAGGAAGGATATAGGATAAAGTATCTGTTGTCTAAATTTAGCATAGGTTGAACTTCATGGACGCACGTCTTTTTTCAACCTCATCTACTACTGTAGTGCCCACGGTTATTCTAACACAAACTAGTGGCAATCGCCAAAAAGACCCAGGTACACGCTGGGTACATGCCTTAAACTTGCCTTAAACTAGACCCAGCATTTCTGCATTGATTAATGGCCCATCAGATTAACAGCAGGGGTCCCTGGCAGTCCCATTCAAACTGAATGGGACCGCCAGGGACCCCTGCTGTGTTAATCTTATGGGTCATTAGTCAATGCAGAAATGCCTTAAACTAGCCAGGTTACACCCAGCACATACACAGAATGTAACCGGGCTAGTTTAAGGCAAGCTTTAGAATACTCGTGGTCTCGTCTGTATGTAACTATGTAACTATTGGCCGTTAAAACAGTAGCTATAATATGGAACGCATCTGACAAGGGAATAATTTAAGAAGCTATATAGCGGATAGCGGGTCTATTGTGGGGTGTGGGAAGACGGTCCATTCTGGAATCAAGGTCTACATGCCCCCCTATAGAGCTCATCGCTCGACATGCCGGAATAATTTCCCAGTGTGGCGAAAAAGGGAAGGTACTAAAAAGGTACCACCACAAATGTTTCATTGTTTTGTCTAATGACATATTTGTCTTTTTCTTTCCCCTTTCTATGTTCCCAAACGCATAGGTCATAACGTTTCGGGGCTCCTAGCCCCTTCTTCTGGCACGTTACCCCCCTTACTCCCCTGTTGTATCCCCCTCCCCCTTTCCTCGTTTTCCCTTAACTCCCTTCCTTTTTTGCCTATAACACGCAGTATGTTACCTGGATACCATTTGTGGTTTGACTGTATAGACTAGAATAGCATCATTGTCCATTGCAAATATAGTAATGCTGCAGGAAACACACTTTAACACATTGGACCCCCCCTCCCCCCAACCCTTTAAAAAATATACCCCAGGGCCGATTACGCCTTGGGCATGCACATAACCAAAAAGAGGGGGGTAGCGATTCTCATAAAGAGTAGCGCACCTTTCATTGAAAAAGAAGTGCGACGAGACAAAGAGGGAAGGTTCCTGGAGATACAGGGCACCCTGGCGGGAGTAGAAATTACATTAGTAAATATATACGCACCAAATGATCATCAGGTGGAGTTCCTGGACTAAATACTGAAGAACTTGAAAACTTGGGTGGGTGATTCAGTGGTTATTGGGGGAGACATTAACATGACAATAGACAGCAAGTTAGATAGATCCAAAAATACGCAAGAGCAATGCACTCATAACACTGATAACAGAGATACGAAATTTAGATCTATGATAGAAAGCATCCCGCTAATAGATACATGGAGGTCTAGAAACAACAAACAGAAAGACTACACGTTCTACTCGGCTCCACACTGCACCTATTCCAGGTTAGAGTACTTCTTCATAAGCCTTCATAACCCTAAATTGAGCCATTCCATACTGAAAACAGACATAGCTTGGTCGGACTATGCCCCCATAGAGATCTAAATGAAGACCTCCCTGTCGTCCCCTAAACACTTCACGTGGAGAATTAATGACTCCCTACTTAATCATCTAGATAGAGAACAAAATTGCGGACTCCTTGAGGGTCTATTTCACTAATAATGTGGGAAGTGTAGAGCCCGAGTCTTTGTTGTGGGAGGCACATAAGGCTCATATTATAGGGACATGCATAGCTATAGTGACTCAAAAGAAAAGATAAGAGCCATAAACGGAGTTAACAGAAGGGATTACAGAGTTAGAAAAGGCCCACAAGACATACCCCAATAAAACGATATTGAAAAAGCTAACGTCATTGAGGGCAGAGCTTAGGAGTATACAAATGGAAGAAGTAGAGAAGGCTTTAAGATGGACAAGGCAGCTCTTCTATGAAATAGGTAACAACGCCGATAAACTATTAGCGAATAAATTAAAGGGTCTAAAAGCAAAATCAGGAGGTTTATGCAATAAGGACAGGAAAAGGAAGGGTAACCCATGACCCAGAGGAAATTGCAGGCAAATGTATCAAATTCTTTACCGATCTGTATAATCTGAAGCTGAAACAGGGTCAAAACAAGGTAAAAAAAAAGACTACATTTTAGATTTCCTGAACAATTGTAATCTCCCTGGGTTGTCAGAAGAGGATCTGTGGGGGTTAAACACTCAAATCACAATAGAGGAGATTAGTATGGTGGTTAAAAATCTCAAAAGCCCCATGACCAGATGGGCAATATAACATTTAATACAAGAAATATTTCAAGATCTTGGCCCCATACCTAGTTAAATTACTGAATTCCTTTATGAAAGGCGAAGAAATTCCTCATACCATGTCACAGGCAAATATTGTGTTAATTCATAAAGAATGGAATGACCCGCTCAACTGCAAGAGTTATAGGCCAATATCCCTTTTAAACTGTGATCTAAAAATCTACAGTAAGATCCTGGCAAACCGAATAAACGGGGTGTTGCCGAGATTTATAAACCCGGATCAGGTGGGTTTTATAACCAATAGACAAGCCTCGGATAACACTACAAAAATAGTCAATATTATAAATCAAGTACAAAAAAAAGGGGGGAAAGGCAGCCCTCATGAGCCTTGATGCGGAGAAGGCCTTTGATAGAATAGACTGGACTTTTCTGAAGGCAACCCTAGAGAGGTTTGGTTTTAGAGGTCCCATCCTGGAAGGAATCATGGCCCTATATTATAATCCCTCTACATCCCTTAAACATTCGGGAGCAACCGCCAAAGTGTTCCAAATTAGAAATGGTACAAGACAGGGATGTCCTCTGTTGCCGCTTCTGTTTGCCCTGTCAATCGAACCCCTGCTTGTGAAATAAGGAGAAACCCAGACATCAGTGGAGTAGAGATAGAGGGCAAAGAGTACAAAATATCGCTGTTTGCTGACAACATATTACTGACAGTTACCCAGATTACCCTTCCTAATCTACATGCGACACTGACAGAATTCGGATCCCTCTCAGGATACAAGATAAATTCAGACAAATCGAAGGCTTTAAATCTGACACTCCCTAGGAACGAACTGAAACTTATAAAATTGAATTTCAATTATCGATAGGAGTCCCGGCTAAAATATTTAGGCATATACCTGACAAGCTCATCTAGAATACTATACAAACATAACTTCCCAGATCTAATTACACTGATCAAGAGAGACCTGGCCTCATGGGACAATTTCCAGGTTTCATGGCTGGGCCGAGTGTGCTCGCTGAAAATGGATATTCTACCCAGGCTGCTTTACTATTTTCAAACTCTCCCGACTCCAGTGCCCTATAAGATCCTGATGGACATACAAAGCAAGTATTTTGATTTCATCTGGCAGAACAAGAAACCAAGAATAGCAAGGGCAGTACTTATGTCTTCAAAAGAAAGAGGGGGAGTAGCGGTTCCAAATATCACTAAATATTACCTAGCATCACACTTGAAACAAATAATAATGTGGCATTCGGACGGGGACCACCATAGATGGGTAGAGATTGAAAGAGCTTTGTCGGGAGACATTTCACGCGAGACTTTGGCTCACAAAGGAACAGAACATCTTTAGACCACCATGTAACACAATAGATTACATATTAAAGATATGGAGATTGTCTCAGGCTAAATACATGCTAACTCCATACCCCTCTAGATTAATCCCTTTATCGGGGAAACCCAAACTTTTTACCGAGATTGGGAAATAACAATTTCAAGCACATGGAAAAGAAAGACATAAAAGAAATAGGGGATGTCCTAGCGAAGTGGAAAATAATGGATTTTGCAGATGTAGTCAAGACATACCATATCCCCACCCAAGATCTATTCCGGTATTTCCAAATAGATACTTTATAGGGCAGGTCCAACAGGGAACACAATTAAAAGAAGTGTCAGGATATGAACAGTTATGTAGCAGTAGAAACATTCAAAAAGGCCTCATAGCATCTATAACGAGTTGGTATTAGATGGTAAAGTAAATAAATGTAAATATATAGAGGGATGGGAATACGATCTACAAACGGAGATCTCGAATGAGGATTGGGGTGATATATGGGAAGAAGCGGCCAAGACATCTATTTGTACTAAAACAATGAAAAATGCTTATAAGATACCTTTTTATGGTATTTGACCCCTCAAAAACTCAGTAAGATCTACCCTGGTTATTCAGATCTATGTTGGAGGGCATGTGGAAGTGTGGGAGACATGATACATATATGTCGGACATGCCCAAAAATAATGAAACTGTGGTTCAAGATAAGACATTGGCTGGAGGAGATGTTGGGGGTAAGGATAGCCCTGGACCCATTAGCATTTCTTCTAGCCATGCCAATTGAACCACTGAGCCCTCATCAATGCAAATTCCGCTCCCACATTCTCACAGCCACCAGATGTTCAATAGCCGCAGCCTGAAAAAATGTAGTGGTCCCATCCACGAATATGATTTAAAAAAAGGATAAAAGTTAAGACAATGGACAGACTGAAAATGCTTAAAACATAAAACTAAAACACATGGCAAAATATGGGACCCATGGATTATATTTAGATAATCAGCATCCTATTCCTAGGTATAGAGGACCAGAGCTCCTGGGATTGGAGGGCCTGGACAAGACCAGAGTTGGGAGACTTCCTGACCCCATACATCAACACAGGTGGCTGGACCGAAAGATGTTTGTGAGATGAACCCCCCCTTCCCCTTTTATGTTATTGCGAGATTTTGGAGGGACTGGCGCGCCACCTCACCTCTCCTCAACAACCAACTTTCCACAGGTGTGACGGCGACGGGCCAGAGGGGAGAGGCAGCCCGGTTGTCAATATGGGGAGTCCAGCCGCATATTTGTGTATCTTATAATTCGACTATATTGTGTAATGGTATTATGATTCTCCCTTCTCACTTTTTTTTTTTCTGTACCCCAAAATCTTTAAAGGTTAATAAAAAATTTGTGAAAAAAAAACAAAAAAAAAATTGTATAAACAAATGTAGCCTCCAAACAACCAGCTTATCCAACCAATAATCGCAAGCTATGTTGTCACGGTTATCGGTTGTGGTTTAAAACAGGATGGCTGCTTTAAAGTTGCATAAATAACGCAAGGAGTTCTGGTATGGATCGTTTTTCGGCTTTGCCCAATTCCAAAGTTTGGAGTAATGGTTTGTCCAAGCTAATAGTAATTATCAATGTCCCAGACTAGAAATAAAAATGAATAATGCATAATGCATTTTAACATGCAATTTTTTAAATCTTTGGCAGAGGTTATTACAGATACGTAAGAAATTCATATTAAAAAAAGGCAGAATCAGACCTAACAAAACTTTACTGGAACGAGATCAGATTGCATAGACTCAGAGGACAATTTGAAAATATTTCAATGAGGTGTGACGTTGTGCTGAAGGTGTTGCCACAGACATTTTGTATGATTGAAGACAAATTACTTTATCTTCCACTGACAGGGTCGTTTTCGTATTATTGCTTGCACCTTCCTATAATATTATGTGTAAAAGATTAGTGACAAAATTGTGCAGCAAGTATTCAACTCCAAAAATGACTGGAAATATATCCCTCTGAAGAAAAATGTAAAAGAAAAGATGTAAATACAAGTTAATATCTTCACTGGTATTTTTAATTGTTACAATTTACATTTTGTAAAAAATAAAAAACAAACAAGAAAAAAAAGCATTTAATGTTATCATTTGCTAACTTTGACCGGTTTGTAAAGTAAAACAAAATGCAAAACAGCATATAACTTCAATGCTAACTGAACCATCTAAACATACATCATGTATAATGAGCAATTACTTTTGTTTCATGCGAAAGAAGAAATAAAAGGTATTTTGAAAAACACAGACACTATGACATAGTAATATAGTGACCACGTCTCAGTTTACCTGGGACAGTCCCGGATTTGTATTAAACGTCTCAGTGTCTCGACAATTTTCTCAGTCACTTAAATGTCCCTGTTTTTAGCTTTTCACTGTTTGGAGATATTTAAAACCGTGATAATAGACCTTGCATGATTTTGTGTGATCGATCATATAAAAAAGTAAACATTTTAAATACACTGGTAAACTAATTACCGGTAGCTATATGTAAATCGAGTAATGCACAGTAGTGTGAGTGTTGTGAGCTGCACAATGTGGGCAGGCTCGTGAGATACCCTGTTTTCTGATGGTGGTCTGTGGGTGAAGTAATCAACAACACAGGTAAGATTAGATCATTTAATTAAACGATTTATTAATATAAACCAAACCGTCAATTTGCAACACTGGAGAGTTTGTGTTACTGTATGTTGAGAAACCGAAATAAATCAATAATACAGTGATCAAATGATGTAATTTGTCCTATAAATACTTTATATGTTTCGTTTTCTACTTTTGAAAATCTGGTCACCCTACTTCGTAACCACTTTATTTTAGGTAGATACACACTTGATTTTTAAATTGTATTTATGGTATTATTCTACCAAGCTTATTTTATGCAAACTTAAGTATTTCTTTCCACCTCTCTACCATAATATAGGAGAAGAAGCGGCTCAGTGAGTAAAGACACTGACTGGCACCGAGTTTCAATTCCCAGTGTTGGCTCTCTGTGACCTTGGGTAAGTCACTTTATCTCCCTGTGCCTCAGGCACCAAAAACAGATTGTAAGCTCTACGGGGCAGGGACCTGTGCCTGCAAAATGTCTCTGTAAAGCGCTACCTAAAACTGGCAGCGCTATACAAGAACAAACAATTATTATTATTCTAATATCCTGTGTTACAGGAATATTTCATTTAATTTGAAGCAAAAGATGAGAATTAGAATAGCCCAGAAAAAAAAAACATTTCAGAAAACGATAATATATCTTAGGACTACATTTTTTAAATTTGCCGTTCATAAATTATAAAGACAAAACCTTATTTTTAATTTAATTGATTCTCACGATTAACCTTTTACACTTCCTGATGATACGGATCTTAAGAATGAAACTGTCCACATTTTCAGCATTAAGATGTTACATTACGGAATGCAATATCAGAGCATTTCCTAACTTTTGAACTTACCAATGTGCCCTTCAAGGCTTCTTTAGAAGGTTCTGGTAATGAATGTTTACATTGTGTGTAAAATGAAACACATAATGTAGTGTTTTGTTACATTCGTAAATTTTGCATGATGCCAGCATTCAAATTAACACTCTACTGCCACCTCTTACAGGAAGGAGATATTTTCCAAACATCCTGCATTAAATTATGCAAACTATTCTGTACACTTCTAGTTATAATTCTAAGGACTTTTTTTTTTATTTTTTAAACTAGTTAGGGAACTGAACCTAATCATTTAACAGACATGCCAAACAAAGACACGCAATACACAATTTATAAACACGATCTAAAACACCATGCATTGGAATGTACAATTTCTCTTAATACAGCTTTACAATATTTATATTATTGCATTAGTTCTAGTGCTGTACAGATAATAAAACTAATTAAAAAGATTAAGCAAAATGTAAAACTTAGCTGCAATTTTGTAGCAAAGAATGGAAAATCCCCACTATACAAATGGGTATGCCAATGCGTTATCTGTGCCTTGCTAATTCTTTTATTGACTACAGTGATCTGAATTCAAATTTTTGGAGGTAAGAGCAGTACAAATTTTTTGCAATGCTGAAGCTTTATTGGAGTATGTGGAAATAGCCCTCAAGTGTCATCAGTCCAAGCATACAGTATATTCAAAATATACATACCCGTGTTTCTGTACCTTCTATGAACATAGAAAAAAAATCCTTTTTAGGTAGCCTTGGTATAATGATCTTGCCATTCCCTGTATAACTAAGCCACCAAAAATGACACTATTCTACAGTATCAGCTCGGAGGCTTCTGTTTACCTCTGATTTCAGTATGATAACGTTTTATGGAAGACATGCTCAGTCTGCTAATATTACCTTATTACGTTTCCAATGCATCTAACCAATCAAAAATCAAGACAATTCCTACAGGATTGAAAGAGGAAATTGGGGTCACAAAAAACAAACAATCGCCTCCCCCAATGGTTATGACCTACTGTATTAAAGAAACCTAAAACAGGTACCTATATAACAAGAAGTCTTTCCTTATAGATACCCTGGGCTGATGGCATCCTAAACAAACTAAATATTTAACAATATATAATCTGTGTTATTGTAGTTATTTACGGAAAGGTACACAACCATTCAAAACCAAACTTTATAAAACTGCAGTATTTACAGGATATTTATTTGTAAGCAGCGAGGCATTAGAGGAGATGATCAGCGTAAGATATGAGGACTATCAATCAGAGTGCCACATAGCCCCAATAATAAGTAATTCGCTAAGTTGCATATGGATCCGTTTTCCTGTGATCGATCGGCGAAGATTTCGTTCGGGGGTTCACTAAATGGCTGCAGAGGAGTATTCTGCAGTCACTGGAATGCATTTGCATATTAATAGGACAAAGTTCCTTTGGGGAAGATCATGTGACCCGGGAGTCACTAGATACAATTGATTCACTGCTAGAGAGGGCAGGGCTCAAAAGGGGGTGTGCCAGAGCCTGTTTCAGAAGAGGAAGGGCGTCTGACTTTGTAAATGGTTGCTATAGAAACAAAAAATGCTTGTTACATTATAATACATTCAAATTTTAATTTCAGAGGGGGTTTTTTTTGTTTGTTTTTTAAATGCTAAAAGTATTTTCTCATAGTACAGAAAGGATTTTAAAAAAAACACGTAGGATAGTGCTTGGTCTGCAGCTTTAAAGAGCTTAAAGTTTCCCCCTCCTATATTGTCCACATAGACAGAAAATATATGTTACACTCCGTTTCTAAAACCTCCAAAACATTAGAAGGCAGATGCAGATGTAGCAAGACTTAGGCTGCGCTTATAGTGCCGCGCCGTCGCGTCAAAACAATGCATTGCCGCCGTCACGTGCGCTTACAGTAAGCGTGGTGCGACGGCTTGGTCGCGATTGCTGGAAGTCAACTCAATTTGATTTTCCAGCGACCGCAACCTGACGTCACCGTCACTATAAGCGTTGCCTTACGGTCTCCGAAATCACAATTTGGAGAGGTTGATGTGGCTGGAGCACAGTGGCCTCGTAGTTAAAGCTCTCACTGCTGGGAGGGCAGGAAGTTTCCCTGAAGGATTAACGCAACAGGAGTCCCTGCTTCTGAATGGGACTCAGTACTGCGCCAGCCCAGAGTCTGTAAGAGCTGCACAGAGAGAGCAGAGGGAAGCAGGCTCTCACTCTCTGTCTTCCTGCACTGCAATTTATGCGTTGTCTATTATTTTTTACATAGGTTGGAAGCAGGAAATACCAGAAACCCCTTACGGAAGTCTGAACTTCGGGGAGCAGGGTGTCTCCAGAGCTAAAATGAATGGGGTTCAGCTCCAGAGACCCCCTGCTTCAAACCAATGTAAAAAATAATAATAAAAAGCGAGAGTGCTCTGCTTATCTGAAAGGTGAAAAGCTTTATTCTCTCCCCAGCTCATAGCCCATCAAGCAAAGGATTAAGGCTGCTGGGTCCCATTCAAAAGCTTGGACCCCCGCAGCGTTATACGTTCAAGGAAGCAAGATTCACTTCTCTTGTGGCCGCTATCAGGCCGCATTTTTCCTTGCGGTCACGGAGAGAGAAAGGCTGCGTCCATAGAGGGGGGAGCCGCGCTCACGTTCGTCTGCGCAATCAGGAGCGATTGCATGAGCTAGCAGGCGAGTCAGTGTACACGATCGGGAGGCGGGGCACTGACATCACTGGGCCGGTAGCCCGCGAAGCGCAGCCGTGACGTTGACGCTGCTTCCCACCGATTTGAGGTTTTCAGCCGACAGCGCGCTCAGAAACTGGTTCTGCTGTCAGCTGAAACTCCCTGCACCTCAGCACGCCTGGGGACGCTCGCGGAAGCCCCCTCTAAAGACATCGTCATTGAGGATGACGGGGGTCATCGTGGAGAGTCCTCACGTCTCAACGCTGACTGTCCTATGGACTCTGCCTAAATGTTGCTACATCTGTACATCAGACTCTAAATCAATGAAACTCAGCTATGAACTCAAATCCATTTTGCATACATTAATTAGGAGATTCTAGTTACCGGAGCCCATTACATAATAATATTATAATTGTTTGTTCTTGTATAACGTTGCTAGTTTTACGTAGCGTTTTACAGAGACATTTTGTAGACAAAGTCCCTGCCCCATGGAGCTTACAATCTAAAATTAATGTTTGAAAGAAATCTAATGCCCTGGAGCAGCAGTGCACAAACTGGGGGGCGCGAGACTGAGTGCGGGGGGTGCGGGGTTTAGAGAGGCCCTGTGCGCTACCCGAAGGCACTTAAATTAAGTGCCGGGGCAGCTGAAGGGCCTCTGTAACCTAACTTACCTTGGCTCTGGCGGCTTCTCACACGCGTCGTCAAATGACGCCACGAGGTCATGTGACGTCACGTTGCCGTCATGACGCCAGAGCGGGGGTAAACGGAGGTAAGGGGATCGCTGGCAGGGGGGGGGAGCAGGGGGAAAAAAGTTTGCGCCCCCCTGCCCTCGAGTACATGTTTTTCTTTGAATGAATAACCTATGTTTGAAGACTATAACGCAATAACAAAACAGAATAGTCATGTTTTCCTGAATATAGTTGGAGGAAAGTGAAGTAAAGAAATTAATGTTGTCAACTTACATGAGGGTGAGGTCTAGATAGCATCTACCACTAATTTACAACTGAAGCAACATTATTTTTTCTGCAGAAAAACAAAATGACGCAGTAAGAAAAAACTCACAGTGTGGATTTTGTATTTCAAAACAAAGACAAAGTAAATTATGGCAAATAAAAAAAGTGACAAAAACTCTCCCCCTTACAGCAAACAAGATGACTACTTACTGTGAGCACATACACAGCTGTAATGTGGCAGGCATAAGCTTATAGGGATCCATGTCAAAAATGAAAAGCAAAAAGTGACACATGGCGTGCTTATTTGCATGTCATTACCCAGAATCCCTGACTGCCGTGAAAGCATTCGATGCTAAGAGATAATGGGGAATGTCAGGTTTATGGACCTGTCGGAGACGTGTGTAACCCCCTTCTACGAACACTTATAATGATGAACATGACCTCAGACCAATGACTGAACTCAGGAAGGGATCAATGTGATATGGTATTAGGAAGGATGACATCACAGGAAGAGGAGCCAAGAGATATAGAGAGAAGGAGGATGTGAATAAGGGGCAGAGCTTCAGGGAGAAGGCCCTGTACCGAGGTGCCGGAGGAAGAAAGATCAGGGCGGGAGCAGAGTCTTCCCATGATTATGCAGTTAGAGGAACCAAGGAGAGTACTGCATAGAGACCAGAGAAAACCCAGAGACCACAGGGGTTCTGAATCCGTGAGTAAACTACAAGGAGATACAGCTAGGGAATCACCCCAACTATCCAGCACTATCCTTTTCAGTCCACACAATCTACACCAAGTATTTGCAAACTGACAGGCCTGCACCTACAAACACACCAGTAGTCACAACAAGCTACAACGCTCTGCCAACATTGACAGTAATTAATTAACGAGTACTGGGTCACCAGGAGTGAGACAGAGACACTGAAGGACAGTGGAGCAGCGATACACACACTAGATATTAATTGATGTAAGTTTGTGATAAGTGGTAGCTAGGGTCCTCACATCCAAGGGCCCCTAATAGTGATCACTGTGTTGCCATATGGCTATAAATCCATGCTCTTTACATAACCAGACGTGTATATATTGTCTGACCCTAACCAGGCTGTTTGCCAGCTGACTAGTATTGCTTGCATACAGGAGAGGACTCAGGCCCCAACTTTAGTATGTACATTAATAATTATGTGTGTGTGTGTATGGACACAAATGATAAGCCCTATAAGAAGCACTCAAATGATTCAAAAAGAAGATGGATTTTATTGATAACACAGAAACAAAAAAAGTGAATACAAAAACCACTAATCTCCTAAATAATATTACATCTGCTTGATAAGAGAATCACAAAAGAAATATAATGTGATTAAACAAACCAGAACTGAAACAGTACATAAGTTACACGCAAAATACAAGAGATAAATCAGCACATTGAAATCTCAAACACACTAAAGGGAAAGTGGTTTCCCCTAGAGTGTAATAGACAGGCTGGTCAGTAAACAAGGATGCCTAATATAAATGTATGGTGGAACAAAAGTATGCTCATATCCAGTGCTGGACAAATCATACAAAAATCTACTTGCCGAACCAAAAAAAAAATCTTCTCGCCCCCTAGCCCCGCCCCCACTTTTACAAAATGGAATAAATTCCTAATAAGAATTGAGTGTGTGAGTGTGTGACTAGTCTGGGTGGGTGACTGGGTGGCTGATTGACTGGGTGGTGACTGACGACTGACTGGGTTGGTGGGTGACTGGGAGAGTGGCTGGGTGGGTGACTGACTATCTGGGTGGATGGGTGCTGCTTCCTGCTTCCCTGTTTGCTGCCGCCAGACAATTGCCAGACGCTTCAGAGGAAGATTTGTCGTCATTTACTCCATTTTTTGTTGCCTCGCTTCCCCCTCCCCCCCCCATGCCCCCGATCCCCGCGGCTGCTGCTCGGGCGTGGTAGGCTCGGGGGAGCGAGGTCTTATGGGTGGGTTGTCGCGTTTGGTTCCCCCCCTGCCCCTGTGGTTGCACGCTGTAGATGTATCTTGTCCCAATCGCTTTTTCTATGGCCAGTTGTATGGTGATCGAGACCAAAGAACTTAAGGTACTTGAGATCTCCGTTGTGGGCATCATTCATGTGTCTTACAAGAGGTGTTTCTAGTTTGGCGAGTACTGACCCGACGTGTTCCAAGACCCGGCATTTGAGTTGGTATCGGGTCTTAGGCCCGGGCCATAGAGGGGTGGGGAGAGCGGAGGCGCGCTAACGCTGAGGCTCGCCTGCTTCAGTCAGCGCGATTTCACGGACTTGCAGGCGAACCAGCGTGCGCGAAGGGAGCCGGGGGGGAGGTGGTTGGAGGCGGGGCAGTGACGTCGCTGGGCCAATCGCCCGCGACGCACTGACGTCAATGTCACGGTGCCGACGTCACGGCGCCATGACGTTGATGCTGCTTAAGGCTCATTGGATGTTTTCAGCCGACAGCGCGCTGAAAAACAGCTTGGCGCTCGGCTGAAAACTCCAAAGCCTGAGCACGCCTGCGGACGCTCGCGACAGCCCCCTCTCAAGGCATCCTCATTGAGGATGCAGGGGCTCAGCGCTGAGCGTCCGAACGCCTCAGCGCTGCTTGTCCATCTATGGACACAGCCTTATCCACATTCTTTCAATCGCAAGCGGCCATATAATGCCTGTGGTCTGGCAGTTAATAAAATGTCATTTTGGAACTGCCTGAAGTTGTTCCAGTTGCTGAAGGATTTGGTGGGTAACATATAGGTGCATGCTCTACACTTGCCGTACCTAAAAGGAGCCTACTGGTTTTTGAGGGAGCCAGGTGGAAGTGGGGTGGCTATAGACCAGATCCTTGAGGTTACGAGCTCTACGACTTACCAATGTAGGAAAGGATTAAAAGATATCATCCTCAAGCAAAAGATGCCAATGATTCTTCAGGATAATGTTGTGTTAATATGACTCCATTTATTATTAAAAGTACTGATAAATCGGATCACTTTTGGCTCACCATCAGTGGTACACTTGGAGACAAGGAGCTCACTTCTTGGAGTTGATTGTGCTCTTTTGAATGTGTATGTATGTATGTATGTATGTATGTATATATGTATGTATGTATGTATGTATGTATGTATGTATGTATGTATGTATGTGTATATATATATATATATATATATATATATATATATATATATATATATATACATATATACATATACACACACACACACACACACACGTGTATATGGACTGTTATTGTGATAAAATATACTGGATGTTAGAAGTGTTTCTGTATTGCTTCAGAAAACCAATAAAAAAATCAAATCAGTTACATAATCCCGTTTTCTATCTGAGAAATTGTGAGTTCCCATTTGGCTGAATCCTAGAATTAAGAAAACTTGTGAAGCGGATTACACTACAGTATGTTGTTTTTATATATGGTGATATCTGCGCTCCTCAAAGCTTCAAATATAACTACACAGAAGAAAACCAAGACCTTTCCTCAGAGGGTTCACGTATTTATATTTAATTTCAGCACCTTACTATACACTCGTTAGTGTTCTAATATTGTTCCCCATTTTGAGCACATTTAATTACTCTGTATATGAGAGCCTTAGTATCACTTTTCGTTCGTATCCCCGGCGATAAACATGCGCAGCACACTACTACAGAAGGTGCGATTATTCATATTGAATATTGTCTCTTTCTTTAAAAGCCAAGACGTCCAAAAGCCAGCCAGTTTGAAGAAGAAAAATAAAAGAACATTGGAAATTTAGAAGAAGAGACTTTGTATTTTTGTATTATTCATTTTTACTTTATTAGCGTGTGCAAATAAAACATTTCATTCT
Source organism: Ascaphus truei (assembly GCF_040206685.1). NCBI lineage: Eukaryota > Metazoa > Chordata > Amphibia > Anura > Ascaphidae > Ascaphus > Ascaphus truei. The sequence continues at coordinate 498,366,224 of NC_134483.1, read as the reverse complement.
CTAAAAATACTTTTTGGTGTGTTCACGTTTCTACTCTTTAGTTTTAAATTAAATTCAATTAAAGTACATACAGCTGTGTGATATCGGATTGTGCACACTTGGACAGGGATAATTGAGGGGTTGCATTGCAGTTTGATTTTTAAGACACAATAACTCGCGATCGCCAACTTGCATTTCTGGCCAATATTGCAGACAACGAAAAATTGTATTTTCTGCACTCTTTCAAATTACGGGTAAACCGCAGACAAAATTAAGAATGCCCGCAGTTCGGGGGAGGATACCGTACGAGAGCCGCAAAGAGAGAGGGCCTGGACTAAAAGTTCCATTTGTATGGAGGGCTTCAACATCCAATTCCACAAGGAACGTCTGTTCATCGATGGTCACTCCATCGAGTCTCCTAAGGATGTCCTTCATGTCCTGGATGTATGAGGGGAGGACTTTCACAAAGGGTCTGAGTATCCTATCTACATCAATTCTCGAGTTTTAAGTGACGCTCCCAAAACCTGAGACGATTGGACGTCCAGGGGGTGATTTTTTATATCTTTGTGCACTTTTGGGAGGCTGTAAATGGTCAAAATACATGGATTTTGACCCAGAATTAAAATCATATTCATGTTTTATGACCTTCATATCAAGCCCCTCTCACAGTATAGTGACAAGATCACTCGTGAAACATGTGGTGCGGTTTACAGAATATAGCTTAGCTGGTGATATCAGATAATAGTCGTTAGTTCTCTCGAACATAGCCACTGCTTCTCAAACTGACCACATTGCCTCCTTTATCCGAGGGTTTACAGACTATTTTCGGGTCAACCTGTAAAGCTTTTAGAGCCACTTATTCATGTTTACTCAAATGACCCATACGTCTTGTTCTGGAGGCTGAGCTGGTTTCTCCCTGTCTCCCAGTTCTCATGTCACATATCCATGTGTGAAAAAGTATGTGGACTTTTAGATTCAGTCTCTGGTGGCACCCCCTTGAGCAGTAATGACTTCAACGAATGTTTCCTATAATTGCTGGTCAGGCTCTTACATCGGTTTTGAGGAATTTTGGCCTATTCCTCCTTACAGAAATTCTTCAACTCAGTGACATTTGAAGGCTTCCTTGCATGGACAGCTAGCTTCAGGTCCTGTCACATTTCGGTGAGGTTTAAGTCTGGACTTTGACAACGCCATTCAAAAAAGCAGAATTTCTTCTTCTGCAGCCATTCTTTTATAGATCTGCTTGTAAATTTATTTTACTTTTAGTCTAGTTGATTGTGGTCAACCGTTTTTCCAGGGTCACTTAAATGATTGCGGATTAAAGTTAAGTTGGATATTCTACTGAGCAGTTAAATAACAGCAATATAAACATAAAATGTTCTTTGGAGTACGCCACTTGTAAAAGGGTTTCTTTTTTTTCTATCAGTACTTTACGTAAAAAAAACATTTTTTAATCAATATGACACCTTATGACCTAGTAAAGTCAATGGGATCAAAGATGTCTTCCGGTGTTGAAAAGTGTCTTGAAAAATAGCGCCTCTTCATCCAGTCTCTCTATTAGTGTCAGGAAATAGCCCTGACATTTTCCTAGTTCTTCCTCTCCCCTTCTGTTCCTTATCTGTCCACCAGGTGTGCTGCTGTTTTCTGTCTGCTCTAGGGTTCTTCTGTCTGTCTCCTCTTGGTGCTCCTGTCCTCTGTCCTTATAGTTTCCTGTTCCTCCCTTGCCTTTGTTTTGTGTCCTCTGCCCGGATCAGTTTATTTTCCTGTTTTGAGTCCTGTTCATATTAAAGGCCCTTGCTATTGAACTTGATTGACCCAGTCTGTTTCCTGCTAGCAAGTCCCAGTCCTGTTCCCTAGTCCCAGTCCTGTCCCTGAATTCAAGTCCTGTTCCTGCTCCCCTGCCACGTTCCTGCCTTCCTGCTTCCGACCTCTACCTACGACCCTGACCACGCTATCTGCCGCCTGCCTCCGACCTCTGCCACCTGCCTCTGACCTCTGCCTGTGACTCCGACCACGCCATCTGCCACCTTCCTCCAACCTCAGCCCGTGACCCCAACAATCCTTGCCTGCTACCTGCTGCTCCGGCCACCGAGGTCCTACCCGCTCCAGGAGTCCCTGTGACAATTAGGATGACCCATTCTTAGATCGGTGTTTCACTGGCCAAGTTTCTGCCTGTAGATAAGTACCAAATGTAACAGCCTCTCTTACTTTGATTTACAATGTAATTTACTGTATTTATATATACACACCGGATATCAGAAACTTAATAGAAAAATGTAGAATACATTTTTTTTAAAAAAGCACTAATGCATTATAAAAGGAGCCATCATAAATCACAGAAAGGTTTTTTTTATTACAAGAATTGAACGATGTGTTCTTCAATGTCGCAATTGAAGAAAAAAAAAAAGAAAAGGAATTTTTAAGTGTTTCTTTACGCAGTACCGTATATTTAGAGTGTAACCTTATAAGGATTATAGAATAGGAAACAAATAGACAGTGTTATAGACCGTTCTGCAGGGTTCAGTCCTAATAGAGTAGAGGGAAAGTACAGTAATAAGAATTTTTCCTGAACTGTTCTACGGACCTATTCAAAATATTTATTTTATTTTTCAACTACATTTAAAATATGAAACAAACCAGTAGTTCCCTCTCACCAATTGTATACATATAAACACAAATAAGAAAATGTTTTTAAGAAACTTACATTGTAGGCTAAAGGGAGGTAGAGAGAACAGTGACAGAATTATATATTTCCAATAATGGACAGATTTCCAAACATGTCATTATTTCAACATAAAAAAAATTGCAGATTTCGATTAAAAAAAATAAAAATGTAGATATAACAGAAGCATTTTCCTAAATCTTGTTCAATGGCAAGAAAATCTCTCCCGAGCAGTGTTGTAACAGTAATATATCACCACTGAAAGCAGAGAGCACCAGTTAAAAAGTACATTAACGTAACCTTTCAACTTCACTGTGTTACAGCCCATCACTTTTTACAGAGAGATAGCAGCACTAGAACAATTAATCACAGCTAAAGCGTACATACAGTCAACATTCTTAATTAGTGTTGATGCACTCTCCTCCTTGCCCCTATCTGTCAAGAAGACTGTTTAAAAATCTGAGTTATTAGTCCCTATTAAGGAGAAGGGGAGCGGATCTGGTTAATATCTGTAAGAGTTGAAATCATTCATCCATTCATGGTACACTGGTGCTTGATAATTCCTACCCTCACTAGAGGCCACAGATAACCAGTGCCCTGGAGACCGGCAAAGGAACTATAAATCAAGTGGAGTGCAGCTCCCATGCATCCTGGGTTAATATTTGTTTATAATAGCTCTACTGAGAATGTACGTTTGACACTTAAGGAGTCCTTGCAGAGAGTGAACAGGCAGAGCAGGCAGGGTTACTTAAGAACACAAAAATAAGATTAAGAAACATACATTTTTCAAACATATGATCTGTTAAAAGCAATACACGTGAACAGGGTTCACTTCATAATACATTTTTACTATATTTTGCTACAGGGAACAGTTTCTGAAGGTCTGATGTTCACAACATTTATTGGTTAGGGAACCTTAAGTGAAATTCTGAGGAACCACGAACCCTCTCTAAAAGCACGCCTGAGATCAGATGCATTGTACTGTAAATTCTTCTGTATTTGATACAATTTTCAAATGACCACAAAATGACAGGGATCCCTTTATGGATGCCCGGGGAACCCAAGGGTTCCTAGGAACCCTGGTTGAGATACACTACAGTAGTTAATGAAACACCATATACCAGACAATTAATATTTTATGTTAAACATGACTGAAACACTTGTGTGAAATTTATAATATACTGTACGTATCCAAAGATCTAGGATGGGTGTTTTTTTTGTTTGTTTTTTAATGTATGTCTTTATTTATATAGCACCATTAATGTCATAGCAGTAATATACGTGACAATCATATAAATAAGAAATAATATAAATAACACAAATGGGAGAAGTGCTTCAGACATAAAAGTAACATTTAGGAAAAGGAGTTCCTGCTCCGAAGAGCTTACAATCTAATTTGTTGGTAGGGAAACCGTACCGAGACAGTAGGAGGGCATTCTGGTAAGTGTGTCTGCAAGGGGCCAAGGTTAATGTATGAAATGTTAATTATTAGCCATGGTGCTACTCACATGCTTCTTTAAGCAAGTGTGTTTTAAGGTGGGTCTTAAAGGTGGATAGAGAGGGTGCTAGTCGGATATTGAGGGGAAGGGCATTCCAGAGGTGTGGGGCAGTCAGAAAGAAGGGTTTAAGGAGGGAGAGGGCTTTAGATACAAAAAGTGGGAGAGAGAACAGACCCTTGACCAGAACGCAAGAGTCGGGATGGAGTATAGTGAGAAATTAGGGCTGAGATGTAAGGAGGAGCAGGAGATTGTAAAGCTTTAAAAGTGAGGAGGAGAATGGAGTGTGTGATACGAGATTTGATAGGAAGCCAGGAGAGGGATTTCAGCAGGGGTGACGCTGAGAGAGATTTCAGAAAGAGTAGAGTGATTCTGGCAGCAGCATTTAGGATAGATTGCAGGGGAAACAGGTGAGAGACAGGAAGGCTAGACAGCCGGAAGTTACAGTAGTCCAGACAGGAGAGAATGAGAGCCTGTGTCAGAGTATTTGCAGTCAAGAAACAGAGGAAAGGGTGTATCTTGGTAATATTGCGAAGGAAGAAACTACAGTTTTTTGCTACCTTTGAATGTGAGAAGAGAATGTGAGAGAGGAGTCGATTGTGACCCATAGGCAGCGTGCTTGGGCTACGGGGTGAATGATAGTACTTTCAACAGTAATGTGGAAGGAGGAAATAGGGCCAGATTTGGGAGGAAGCATGAGGAGCTCTGTTTAAGTTTCAGTCAGCGGAAGCCATCCAAGATGATATAGCAGAGAGACATTCAGAAACATTAGTCTGTACAGCCGTGTAAGGTCAGGGGTAGATAAGTAAATGTGTGTCATCAGTATTGAGGTGATATTTGGTAATTAAAAGAATATGTGCATAATAAATTTATCACAGTCACATATCTGTGCTCATTCTTATATTTTAATATATATTTTTTTCTAAACAAATTCAAGAAAAGGTGTTTTACTTTTTTTATTTAGGTTCATTTTCCCTGTCATTTGGTCCGTTTGTAGGACATACAAGATTTATTATCTTTATTGATTTTAGATTAATTTGGTCTTTCACATCATGTTATCTGCTGTCCCAATCTTTCGTTGTTCACTATTATGTTGCCTAGCAACCCTGGGGTATTTATACTTCGTGTATTTGTTAATCCCACAATCCTTTGAGAAAGTCACATACTGTGATGAAACGCATTAAGAGTCAGACTTGGTCTGAGCTAACTCAGTGCGTTTGTACGTAATGTTATCGTATAGGATCATCCCTACATTATGTTATCCACGAGACAGTATGTAGTGCTTATTGGCTGTCTATTATCAGCTGTTCTGCCGCTCGCAACGCCATTGGATTTTATTGTCTTTAGGTGTCCTATTTAAGCCTGTTGGGACGCCATCATTTTAAGCCCCCGGACGAAGCAGGGGTAGCGAAACGTACGTCGGGGCTGTGTGTACACTCCCCAGGGACCTTCTTACCTGACTCAGGACACAATGGACACTAATCTCTGCAATCTTGCTGCCACACCACCTCCTTCACAGGACTTATACACCTATTACTATCTGGTGACTATTGCATAGACATAGGATGATTTTTTGACTTGTGTTATATACCCTGTTGGTGGTTGTTTGGTGGTATTACATTGGCAGATCATTTTTGTGTCCCTTTACTTATTAACCCTTTATTTTGACCAGCCGGTCTAAGGTTTAAAGAGCAGGTCATACTTACATTATCTGGTTTCATTATTTATGATAGAATGCACTATTACATATTTTTGTGCCAGAATTAATGTTTCTTTTGGTTCCGTGGGGACTGTTTTAATTATTTCTGTAATCCATATGTGTTTTTTTCCATTCAATAAATTAAATTACTATTTATTTTGCAAGAGTGCTTCTGGTGGGATTTATATATATATATATCCAGATTGGAGTCCAGCACATAGGAGACAGCACACCAGGAATGATTTTCAAATGATGGTTTGTATTGTAGAGAAATACAGGCACCTCAGCCAACGTTTCGGTCTGCAGAGAGCGACCTTTCTCAGGGCTGTGCGGCCCATATATATACACACACACACACACACACACACACACGCACACACACACACACACACACACACACAATTTCATTCTGAACGATGGAAGCGATCATTATATCAGAAAGCGTCATCCCAATGACACTATCCCTTAATTTATCAATGTATGCTTCCAGATGAAATGTATAGATGTTGAATACATGCTTTAACTGAAATGCAGTTAGTGTTACCCATAATGATTTTCTAAAGTCTGGATTTACTATGCACACATTTCCATTGGTATACTGTACAGGAAAGCTGCACCAACAATGGCCAGTTTAGCAACATACTTATATTGATGCTTAACATATGCATTCAAATGCTGAAACCACATCAATAAACAGGCCATGAAGTGTCTTGTGGCGCCATAAAGGGTGGTATGGCTTAGCACCGCTTGGTAAATATGGCCCAACCTCTAAGTGATTCTATAAAGCGTGGGATTCTATAAAGCCATTGGGACTGCTAGATCAGGTGCTACACAGCAGTCAATAGGGCTGCAAAGAATCCCTGCAACCGAGTTGATACTTTTGGCGTCCTTGCAGCCACGCCAGTCGGAGCTGGGAGCAGGATAGGGTAGGTTGTGTTTGCAGGGTGTCTGTAACCCCTGCACTAGGCCAGAGACCCCCGTAGGCCCCAGCTAGGCCTGACTCCACGTGTTAGCTTGTGGCTGCTGCAGGGAACCCCCATAGATTGGGACCTTGCCCTATAGCCCAAGCGTGAGGGGAAACACCAGGACGCGGCGGCGACCTGGCCCTTGGTGGTCTGAGACCGGATCACCCCAACCAGAGAGACTTTCTTCATGGTGGAACCATCCATGCGGGATACCACCCCACGTAGAGGCGGAGGCTGCACCGACATCGCTGGATCAGTTGAACCGCATTATCTTCCGGCCATACCCAGGTGTAGGAGCACCTGGGCAGGTACTCCAAGTGCACCAACTATAACAGCTTCATTTCTTGTGGCCAGCGCTGTCACACACATTTGGGTGTGTTGCTGCTTGTAGACACTAGGGTGGTTTGGTGCCCAAGGGCCCTCAGTACTTTGGGGGAATAACCCATCAGGTGGGGACATTGGTTGCAGAACACTGTGGGGTTACGGCCCTGCGAGGCCTAATAGGTGGGATGTGGTACTACTGTTCGTTATTCTTCTTATGCATGCAGAATAAACTGTTATTAGTACTATCAGTGTGTATATCATTGCATGGCGTCCTGTAATGGGGTTATCCAACATAGTAGGATCCCGTACAGGTGCAGGCGTTGTCATCAGACAGATCAGGTACACCCCAGGCTCCCAGCAGTGGAGGCTCAGGCCTCCTGTGAGCCACAGGTAACGCACCACATACAGCGTAGTCACCATATCTTCCAGTGGTGGGGGAAAGTGTGTTACCCTAGCATATTAAAACAAAGTAATTTAATTTTGGTACAAATTAATTAATAACTTTATATATAGTGCTTTTCACCAAATGGGACTCAACAATATCTTTATATCTTTTTACAATCTTTAAACAGCAGTGCCAATTATATGGCAATCTTGGGAAAAACTTTTAAGGCCATAATATGGCTTTGGACAATTTGAACGATGGTATCTGATAACCATACTTATTAGACGTTTAAAATCATAATCCCACAAACACAATAATGCAATTTGCCACATTGGGATATCAACCCAGTGCTTTTTTAGCATGTCCCGTTTGATAATGTGGAGCATGGCAGGCGGGCCATTTGCATGCTACCAGTACATTGCCTATCATTTTTAGGTTATTCTGGTCTTGAAAATTAGTTTTATTATACTTTAATCTTTGACAGTGCTGACCATGTACTCAGCAATACAACATGAAATACAGAGTGGTTCAACAAGACACTACAATATCAATGCTAGGATAAGTGCAACAAAAATAAAACCAATGTGAAAGGGATTCCTTGCTCTAAGAGCCTATAATATAAGCAGTGTAGTGGGAGGTACGATAGGATATAATTTAAGTGCAAATGGTATCATTAACAAGTGTCAATAAAAAATTAACAAAGTACACCACATACTGTACTCTGACTTGCGAGGTTTAGCACTAGTGGGGCTTCTGCTGAAAGCTTCTCTCTAAGAGGTGGGTTTCTAAATATTAATGTTTTTGTTGCCACAGATCAGTAATACTTATCTAAAAATACTTTGACTGTTTCCATATAGCTTTAATAAAATATATTCTTTAGCTAATCTAGCAAGAATAAATATATTGTTGGATGTTGCAATATCTTTTTAAACGTAAGAAAAGCACAACAAAATATAACATCTACATCAATAATAATGCTACACTGTCATACATGATTGACCTATAAAACAACACATTAGTCACATTTATCAAGTTAAAACTTACTTTTATTGCCTACCAGGGCTACAAACGGCTGTATTTCAGATTCTTCAGTGACTTTCTTTACCATGGTGTACCAATCTTCTAAATTCTCAAAGCTCTGGTAATTTGTGATATCGTAAACCAAAAGGACTCCCTGAAAAAGAAAGAAATGCATGTGCAAATGTAGGAATCCGAAAAGTTCATTTTATAAATTGTAAAAGCCTTTGCACAATCATCCAGTAAGCGCCTCTATGACGTTCAAACAAATAATAAGCATGTTTGGTCTGTAAATTTAAAGAGGCAATCCAAGTGGACTATTTTTGTTTGGAGATTTATTTTTTCATTTTTTTTTACATAGGATTGAAGCAGGGGATCTCCAGAGCTGAACCCCGTTGATTTCAGGTCCGGAGACCTCCTGCTTCTGGAGATATTTACCTCCATAGTGGGTGTCAGTAGCAGCTCCGCTTGGCTAGCAGGGATCACATAATGGCAGCTTTTCAAAGTATTCGTGTCCTGCAGGCCAATAGGAAGCTGTGACGTCATCCTGTGCGGCTTCCTATTGGCTCACGTGACGCAGGCGCTATAAACTTGCAGGAGATACCGGCACCCCCTTCAGAGATAAGTATTTCAGGAAGCAGGGGGTCCCTCGAGATGAAAAGAATGGGGATCAGATCCGGAGACCCCCTGCTTCAATCTTAAATAAAAAAAAAAATTAAAAAAAAAAAAAAAAACACCCACTTGGATTGTTCCATTAATACTCGAAATTAAAAACAGGCCTAAAAACAATTAAAGAAAAGTAAAATACTTCTTGTTCGAAAATAAGTAAAATCACTTTGTTTTAACTTAGCTCAAAACATAATGGCAAAAATGCTTAGGTACTGTGACAAATATTAATCTAATACAAGCGGCGCATTATCAGGATTAGCAAAGGTTATCTACAGATGTCTCAGGCAGCTAAAAAGATATGTTTAACCTAAGATACTTATTTCAACAAAGATAAGGTGGCAGTTACTGTTTTTAACAGTAAGGTCAAAAAAAAAATACTGGTGGAATAAACAAAGCATGCATTACAGGATATTCACTATACTACAATAATGACATTCATTATCACATAACGTTGAACATTAAAGCACATTGTCTAAACCCAGTTATTACTTGAAATGTAACTAAGAATACATATGACATTTTAGCATAAAATGAGTTTTTCATTAGGCTCTAATCACCTCCAGTAACTGAATCGTGCCGAATAAAAAGATAAAGCAGAATTGTATCACCTTTTGCAGATTAACATGAGCACTTCTAGCATTAGGGGGATTTACAAAATGGCAGTACGAACTAAATAGAAAGACTCAGTATAACAAAGTGCTCCGATGCAATCTTAAATTGGACTACGTTTGTGAAAATACATTTAAATAGCTAGAAGAGGTCTACCTACTTACTGGACTATCTACTTGAAGTAAGCACTCTGCATTGACTTAAAATAGTAAAAGAATGTCAACTAATGGAAATGAGTCAGAGACCCAGGAGAACGCCAGCAAACGCTACCCCAGCAAACAGTGGGAACCAACTGAGGCTACAACCCAGAGGGCCAACACTCCAGCGAAGGGAAGAACATCTAGGTGGTAACATCAGCTCCCCCTCCCCTCCAGCCCCAGGACTACCAAGGGGATGACAGAAATGGTAAGGGATTTCCCTCAAAATCGGGCACAGCAGCAGCTGCAATCCACTACATGCCATTATCCTGCTTTTATTTATTTATTGTCATTTGTAATATTGAGTATTTTACCACTATTAAGTTTGTGTGTTTGCTACTTTTTGCAGCACTTTAATGTGTGCTTAATAATTTATATATGTCTGCAATTACATTATATTTTAATGTGTTATGTAAATTTAAATAAAGAACATTGAATTTGCATTGTATTATACTTGCATTTTACATACAATGTACAATAAAGTGCTGTATTTTTTAATCATATTTAAGTTAACATTAACATTTATTAAAAGGTCATGGGAACAGACGGCAGATCATAGATACTTTGCTCATCTAGTTTGCCCATTTTCCTAACTGCAGCCCTTAAGGCATCACTACTTCTCTTAAACATGCAACTCAGTCTTTGACTGAGCCTCTGATTGAGCCAACTCTGCTTAAGCTGGGATATCGTGAAAACCTAACCTGTTGGGGGGGCTTGAAGACTGGTGTTGAGCATCATTTATGTAGGCCATGAAAAATGAGGAAGTATTTCACAGAAAGGGTGGTAGAGGCCTAATACAGTAAGGGAATTCCAAAACGCTTGGGATAGAGAGAAGGTTATCCTAAATGCAAAAGAAAGCCAAGGATCAATTAGGCCACGCTTATAGTCCCGGCGACGGAGACGTCACTGAAAAATCAAATGTAATTGACTTCCATCGATCGCGACCAGCGACGGATTCAATACATTTGTTTTGACGTGACGTCGCATCTCCATCGCCGGGACTATAAGCACGTACATTTGGCGTGCTGCAAGCCACGCCTGTCGGAGCTGGGACAAGGACAGGGTAAGAGGTATGTGCAGGTGTCTGTGGCACTTGCACTAGGCCAGAGACTCCCCGTTAGGCCCCGACTCCCACATAGCTTGTGTTTGGTATAGGGACTTGCCCCTCAGATAGGGACACTGCCCTGCTTAGCAACATTAGTGTCAGGGACGCTGTGAGACGCCACACGGTACTGCGGCCCAGGACCGGACCACCCTCTATTGAAAGAGACATTGTATGGTGGTAAACTCCATGCGGGACCCACCCAACGCGTAGGCTTCGCGGAGGACTATCTTGGATCCCATCTACAGTGTCTGCATGCCCGGGCGGGGACACACCCGACAGGTACCCAACTCTGCAAGTGCACCATCAAACACTATAGCGGGCAGCGCTTTACCACACATTGGGTGGGGCATTGACTTTGTGGACACCAGGTTAGCTGGATGCCCAAGGGCCGCTAGGTACTGTGGGGATGGCGACTCCAGTGGGAAGGTATGGCCGTGCGTGGCCTGGTGGGTAGGTTGTATATTATATTCCTCTGCACATAGTAAAACTGTTCCGTTATACCACGTGTGTATTTCTTATGTGTCCTGTAACAGGGTCATTCTACACAATAGAATCCCGTACAGGTGGAGGCGCTACCGAGCATCACTCAGGTGCACCCCAGGTTCCCAGCAGCGGAGGCTCATATCTCCTGGGCACCAGCAGGTATTGCACCGCATTCAGACACCATAGCCACACATCTCCCAGGGGGTGGGGGAAAAGTGCGCTACATATATATGGCCCAATGTAACCCAGCTTCACATCACGAAAACTCAGATTTGTGGCCTTTGTAGGTGTGTTTTTGTATCTACCTACCTCACTGCACAAAATGGTCAACTCCAATAATAGATTAGTCTTGAAAGATAAAATATGAAATTAAAATTCTAGATCATTCCTTTTTTTGTTTGAACTGGCAAACTATTTTAAAGGGGCAGCTCCGCTTAGTGGGTCAAAACATTTTGAAATAACTTATTTGTGTTATTTGTTCCTTAGAAAGATTCAATCACCCTTAAAGTAACCATCTTAGTTATTTCTGTCTCACATATACAGTATATCGCCTCTAATCAGGAACACACAGGATTCAAGCATATCAGCTACTTATGTTTTTCTGTTTGGCTAATTCGCATAGCACCATAATTACTTGGAAAGCATAAGAACAGAGCTGAGCTAACAAAAAACTAATGTCTTTTGGTAATAAAACCCCTCAAAGAAGGTGATATATGAAGGCAAATTTGGAGCAAAAATGACACAAATTGCGTCATTTTCATCTTGTCGCTTTGCCTCAAGGTCTTTGATCTAAGATTTGCACCACCTTGCGATTTGGGGAGTGACAATAGGAGTTAGGGAGGAGTTTCACTAGATTATGAGATGTAGCAAACTCTGTCTGTGCTACACTTTGTATCTTGTATTTGCTTAAAACAATTACTTTTCTGGACAATAATTTGTGCCAAATGTAATAAATGCTTTCATTGATTTGATGCAAACTCACGCAGAACATGGAGCAATGCATCAAAGCAAACTTCTACTGTATGTGCACTTTCTGTACGTTGATGCATCTTCCTCCAAAACACTTATTTAGCAAGGAGATGTTAAAAGCTTACAAAATATTTTCAAATACTTAGATTTTTTATTTTTTTTGTAACTCAGGAGAGGCTAGGTCCAGGATGAGGAGCATGCAGTAACATCACACCTCATCTGGCAGACTGAAATAAAAGTCTCGGCAAGCAGTGAGAAGTAGGTGTTTATTCTTGTGTTCTAGAATAGGTTAACCACCCCTCTTTTACTTAAAATACTTCACACGTAACTAAACCTAGGAAGATTTGACATTATAAGTTCTAAGACGACCATCACAACTCATTCCAGTGTTAAAATAAATTAAACTAATTTCCTTTGCTTTGTAAAATATCCTCAACAATTGTCCTGCATTCATCATTCATATGCTTCAATTTTAGAGGGAAAGACAATTTCTTACAACCCCTTTTGCTGTTTAACAGTAGTACTATTAGGTTGAGTAAAACAGGGGTGCGCAAACTTTTGTTGCTGCTCCCCCCCTGCCTGCTCTCCGTTCTCGCGCTCCCCCTTACCTCGGCGGCAGTCATTTGACGTTGCGTTGCCATGGTGCGCTTCCTCAAGCCAGCTGAATCTCGGTAAATTGAGGTTGCAGATGCCTCGAATGGTCCCCCGGCATTTAATTTAAATATCTTGGGGAAGAGCGTGGGACTTCTGCAACCGTCCGCATCCCAAAAAAAAAATCTCGTGACCCCCAGTTTGCGCACCACTGGAGTAAAACACACCCAATGGCCAGTAACAGTCAAGTAGTCACCACCTCCATGACCACTACACTCGTCAGTAGTGAGGTGTACTCTACTGCCCTCTGACTGTGCAAGAGCTCAAATCACGGATGCGACATGCTAGCTCTACACATTGAATAAAACGCTCTAAACCCCCGAGATTCTACAAATTTAAAAAGGCAACAAATCTAAAGCAAACATTTTTGTCAACTTGTCATTCAGCAGCAGAGCTCTGTAATGGGCGTGGTGGTACTGTGGTTCACCTTCAGATATATAGTTGTGTGAAAAAGAAAGTACACCCTCTTTGAATTCTATGGTTTTACATATCAGGACATAATAACAATCATCTGTTCCTTAGCAGGTCTTAAAATTAGGTAAATACAACCTCAGATGAACAACAACACATGACATATTACACCGTGCCATGATTTATTTAACAAAAATAAAGTCAAAATGGAGAAGCCATGTGTGAAAAACTCAGTATTATTATAAACTCAGTGTTTTAATGGAGAAAGGGATTGAAAGCATTTTAAGGAAATTCAAGGTGATATGCAATGTTCAGTTGCCATAGCGTTAGTGTCAACGAGAGTATGGGTAGAGAATGTTGGACAGGTCCTTAAAAAGGGAGTCAAAAGAATGGCAATTGTTTTATTTATTTTTAAGGACTTTGACTAAAATGAAGTTGGTGGTTGGCTACATTTGTGAGGCTTCATTGGAATAAATTAGCAACAAGGTTCCTGGATTTTTCTGTGGTAGGCAGGACAAAGTGTTTACTAGATTTTGAAACAAAATAATAATTTGCATATCATTCCTTTTGAAGGTGAGCTGTTTGGAAATGCTGTAGGTATTAAAAAATACTTTTTGTACCTTACAAAAGAAGATTTGCAAGGAAACAGAGCTAACTTTATTGAGGCCAAATCAAATCAACCACGCAGAGCATTCCTTAAAGCTGCAGTTCAGTCAATATCCTGCATGTGTGTTTTTTTTTAATAAATCAGTTCTGTAGTAAGAAAAAAATACTTTTAGCATTTTCTGTTTTAAAAACAACAACTTTGAAAGACCAATTTTCTTGTATTCTATTTTAACAGCCATTTGCTAAGGCACTGCCCCTTCATGTCCTGTCACAAGCTCTGGCACACCCCTTTGTCAGCCCTGCCCTCCCTCTAGCACTTGTCAGTGCAGTAGTGCTCATGAATATTCATGAGCTTCCACTGACTGACAAGCAGAATATAAACAAATCCCAGCTTTTAATATGTCACCAAATTTCGACCTATCAATACATGGAGAACGAATTGACCTGCAGCTATACAGTTCTTTAGGTAATTAGAGATTGCACACATAAAACTATTGAAGTAAAAAAATAAATGTTAAAAAAAAAAAAAAAAAAAAGACTGAACTGCAGCTTTAATAGAAGTTAGAGAGGAGATCAGAACAGCCCTTTTTGAAGTTGCAAGAGTGATGTGCCGAACGCCCTTGCAACCTGCGAGATGTCTTTTTTCTCTGGACAGTAACTGGAGCCATGGATTCATTCTCATGTCGATGCTTAGGACTTGAAGACCATGTCGGTTTTCGCACAAAGGATATTTATAGGGTCTCTAGAGGATGAAGATCTGAAAAATACAGGCCAGGCAATACAGCAAAGAATAAATGATTTACTGACAAGCAAAACTATTCCAGGTGGATTCAGAACAGTCCTTGACCCCCAAAAATTTGAGCAACTTCTTAAAATTATCAAATCCTTTCAGGATCCATTCTAAAATCAGCTGAATGCAAAGAGTGATAGGTGCACTTATTAACTATTATAAGTTGATGTCCATCCATCAGCAGATGCTTGCTTTGACTGTAAACTTAAGAGTGGTGTAATATTGTAAAATAGTGTGCGATTAAAGGTTGATTGTGTTAGGCATTCAATTGTTGTGCTCGCTGAACAGAATGTTATTGCTTTGATCAATCCTGCTGTTCCTTACTGCCATAATGGATATACAAAAACATTTAAATCTATCCTCCTTTATCTTGAGAAAGATCCAAGAATGGGACTGAAATGTTGGCCTGTGCAATAAACATGCACGTTGATGTTGGTCTTCTCTGCTGGTCTTAATCTACTGTAAAAAACAAAAATCTTTTGTCCTACTATAATTTCCATTTCCCTGTAGTAAACCTATTATAGCAAGTACTACTATCCGTCCCTCCCTCCCTTTAAAGTTAAGTGCATCAACAAATCTGCTTATATTTTTTTTTATCTTGGGCAAAAACACAGACACACTGTAAAAGGTAGGTGTGTCATTGTATGTCTATATTTATATAGTGCCATTTATGTACATGGGGCTTATATCGGGAGGTGCCAACCTGCAGGATTATTTTGTCTGTTCTACCACAACTGAAGGGAGGAGCACGTTGCCATGTTTGACTGGAGAAAATATAAAATGGTGGGTTTCATTTATAACAAATATAGGATTAGTGAACTCTGCTTATTTAGTGCATCAAATTCTGCATTTGCTCCAAAAACTACTAGTATGTATTGTAGATTTCCCAGTACTTGTCATTTGTGAATAGAATTGTGACCCTAAACATAGAAGGTTGTCAGCCATATCTAAAATTATGAAAAATTAAAAGGCAGAAAAAGGTTGTACAGATGAGTAGTGTACTTTCAAAGCAACTGCAATGTCTTGGTGAACGGGTCTCGAACATTATTTAACAGTGCTTTGGAAGCTCATGAATGAACTATGACTGGCCTCTAAAGTGCCGGCATACTAAAGAAGAGCTTTTTATTTTATAATAGTTTAAAATTCCAAAAATTTCCAGCAGGGGAAGAACACATGGTATAAATGATTTACTGGTCTCCAGAGAAGGCATGGGCAGCTTTGCTCTTATGTTGCCCATTGCCAGCCAATTCATTAAGTACAGTACCAAGTGTTGACTCTGAAGGCAGCTTTTCACGAGACTTTCAGGTCAGAGATGGACAGGATACTGTAATTATAGGTGAATGTTAGAGAGTGAAAAAATAGAATAGATCATACAGCTTAAAAAAAAAATACAAAGAAAACCACAGAATAATGACAACTGTAGAAACACATGGAGATAAACTCCCCACAAACATGAGCACAGCCTACAAAATACATTTACTAGAGATATAACAAGTATATTATACATAGTATTACTAATGAATTAAAGAAAACCTGTGCCTTCTGCATTTTAAATGTAACATCTATTGCCAAATAATACATCATGTCGCTAATAAATATAATATCAAAGATGTTACTTTTCCTATTGTATAGCGATCTCTGAGAATTCCTTTATCCACAATTCTTTGAAAAATATCTAGCAAAAATAAATGGCCCGCAAAGGAATGTAAATCAGAAAGTGAAATTGGTTTAAAAGTTCCTCACAAAAACACTTGTGACATACATGTATACCATATTATTCTTAAAATATATTGTTTTTACAACTTAAGATAGGGACCTTTGTGAAATATGCAAGATCTGAAGTGAACCAACTCTCTTAGACTCTCACTTCAAAAACTACTAACGATTTGTAGCCAAGTGTTATCACTGCGATTTCTAACTTTTCAGTGTTGAATTGTTATTGCCTCATTCTTGGCAACTCCTCTAGTTTCCCCAAAACTTACTGCACTGTATCTTCTACATCTATTGTCAATAACATTCAAAATCTTTTACCATCAGCAAAACATACACATTGCCTTTCAATTCTCCTGCAATGGGACGGACATGAATGGGATCAAGAGAAGTACAGTAGTTAACATGGTAAGTGACTGTACACTTGAAGAGACCTGTGAAGTTTTGAAAGTTCTGTACACTACAATTTCATATAGGAAAATCGGTTATATCTGTCCATTATAGAGGCAATCCAAGCCATTTTGTTTTCTTTATTTATTTATTTTTAACACAGTATAAAGGCAGGGGGTCACTGGAGCTGAACCCCATTCATTTCAGCACCGGTGGCCCGCTGCTTCCGGAGATACATACCTCCGTAGTGGGTTCCAGTAGCCACTTCAGGGTTCACATTTTGGCTGCTTTCATAGCCCCTGGGCCCTGTCAGCCAATAGAAAGCCGTGACATCATCCGGTGCGGCATCCAATTGGCCCATGTAACCGGGGGCTTTAAAGTACAGGAGATATTGACACCCCTTTCGGAGGCAAGTATCTCCGGAAGCAGGGGTTCCCCGAGCTGAAATTAACAGGGTTCAGCTCTGTAGACCCTCTGCTTCAAACCTGTATTAAAAAATGCAGAACAACAAAAACGGCTGGGATTGCGTTTTTAAAACCTGCACTGAATCTTGACAAATAGTGATATTTTCATTTGCGGACATGGGAACACGAATAATTAAATGAAAACTACCCTTCTATTTCAATTTACTAAGGAGTAGTGATCAATTTAACACTGCAAATATAATTGCCATGTTTAATAAATTTAACAGACATTTTCACCCGAAAAATGCGGTTTTAGCATGGGAATAAGAAATGGAAACAATTGTCAAACTTTCATTGGATTTTTTTTATTTTTTATTATTATTATTATTGATATGTATTTGCCATTCAACAGCTGGAACTCTAGTGATTCTTAACAAAACGCTTTATTTTATTTTTGCAACAGAACTTGGTTAATGTGGCTGTTCAGGAGATATTCACTAAAGTTAAATGGCCAATACCTTGTGGTAAAAATGACCGCACATTTGCGAATAACCCCCCTAGAGCTAAACCACGACTGTTATTCAGAACCACACTACGTTTTGGACAGATCCTGCACACGAACCTCTTAACCACACAATATAATAAATACATTAAATGAATAGAAACAGACTGCGGACTCTCAAATAGCCTCCCAAATAACTATAAAACACGATTTGACAACCGGATGAAGAGTTTAGACCACTAAGGGTCAAAAGTTTGCTGAAGCTTCCCATAAATGAGAAGGTTAATAATATTAATGGTGCTACTACAAATACAAATTAGATTTTTATTCTACATTAAAAGGAAATGATCAACAGGACTTTAATCTAAGTTTTGAGATATTCCTATCCCAAATCAGATTTCCGCAAACAGCAGGTAAGGACAAAGTAGTAACATAGGCTCAGTAAATAAGAGTTCACAGTTTCATTTTATATTAGGGAACAGATGTAGTCTAAGAATAATGGCACTTTCTGAAGAGTGAAAGCTTAGTGCAAAGCTCAACTCAACAACAAGAAAACACTACACATCTGCTTAAAAAAAACCCAACAAGTTCCCGTGCTCAAGCACTGATGTATGAAACATGTAAGGCCGTGATTATAGTGGCAGTGACAGCGCACACGCGCAGCATGAAAAACAGACCTCTTGTCTATGAGGCCGCCCATAGATCGCATGACCGCAAATCTCGGGCAGACAAACAATTCTGTTTGTCGCGCGACAGCCGGATCACGTGCTTGATTCATCCAAAGAGGGCGAACCGCTCACGTGGCATCACGGCCACGCGCGACATCGCAATTGCATAGTGCATGTTTCATGCACGCGGCCACTCTAAACGCAGCCTTTAACGGTGCACTGAAGGCTCAGAGATATCATTTCTGATTCTTCGGTCACAAGCAAGGCCTTTAGAACAGGTGCAAGCTGCATTGTGATCGTTCAGACATCTTCACAGCTGTTTTTTCTATTGAGGCAGCTATATTTTATTGCAACCTTTCATGGTTTTAATATAGTTTGTATTACTTAACTTGGTGCGCTGCTTCCTTTCTTTATCTGTCTACACCAGAGGTGACCAACTCCAGTCCTCAAGGGCCACCAACAGGTCAGGTTTTCAGGATATCCCTGCTTCAGCATAGGTGGCTCAATCAAGACTGATTGAGTCATCTGTGCTGAAGCAAGGATATCCTGAAAAACTGACCTGCTGGTGGCCCTTGAGGACTGGAGTTGGCCATCCTGGTCTACACATTAAACGTATGCGTGAAAAAGAAACAGCACAAAATGGACTCAGTCCCGAGTCAAATTCATTAAAAAAAATAATTTTTATTACAATTATTTGTGGGGTTTTTAAGATTAAAAAAAAAATAAAGCTCAGTGGCAAGATCTTTTGACACTAGGCAAGTCTATTTGCCTGTGATTTGTGTTGCGGAAATTATATGATACAGGGAGGGAGAGATTCATTGCAGAGAGCAGCTTTACCATTTAGCACTAAACAAAATAACTTATTCGGATTATTCAGAATCGTTTTGGCACCTCAGGAGTGGAGCGAGTGCCCAGGGCGCCGCCATATTGCTTGCGCGCGCAGTCAACATTGCCTGTGTGGCGGCCATTACACAGAGGCGCATGCATGCGCAGTAGGGGTATAGGAGCGGCGGTCATGTTAGGCAAAGCCCTGCGAGGGAACTACAGTCCCCAGCAGCCCCTGGGGCTGTTAGATCAGGTGCTACACAGCAGCCAATCGTGCGGTCGAATTTCCCTGCAACTACGTGGATACATTTGGCACGCCAGAATCCACGCCAGTCAGAGCTGGGACGCGGAAGGGTGAGGGTGTAGGGTATCAGTGGCCCCTGCACTAGGCCAGAGACATCCATAGGCCCCAGCTAGGCCCTGGCTCCCCTGTATAGTTTGTGGTTGCTACAGGGACGGGCCCTTAGACAGGGACACTGCCCCATTACCTCCTTAGTGTCAGGGGCACCGCAAAGCAGATGCGGCCTGTGGTCTCCGACCAGACTACCAACAAATAAAGAGACTTAAGGTGGGACCCTCCAGCTGGATACCACCAAACGTGGAGGCGGAATCATCGCGGACGACGACGGTGTAGGACCGGACGGCCCCTCTTGTCTTCAGTCGGCGCTACCGGGTGCTGGAGCAACCGGCAGATATCACACCATCTCCAAGTGCACCACCAAATCACACCTTTAGTTGCGGGCAGCGCTGCTGCACACATTGGGTGGGTTGACTCTTGTGGACACCAGGGTGTTTGGGTGCCCATGGCACCTCAGTACTTTGGGGGGATATCCCATCAGGGTGTGGACATTGTGTTGGAGGGCACAATGGGGTTACGGCTGTGCGTGGCCTATTTGGTGTGGGTGTTACATTGTTATTCCTATTATCAGTGCTTGACAAATCACCCAAAAATCTACTCGCCGAACCAAAAAATCTACTCGCCACCTAGTCCCGCCCCCAACCCCCCCCCTAGTCCCGCCTCCGCTTTAAAAAAAAATACATAAATTGAATAAATACCTAGTAAGAACATTCGTTTTTGACATAAGTTTATTTATTGTATTACATTATACTACAATTGGTCCTTGTTACGTGTACGTGTGTGTGTGTGTGTGTGTGTGTACGTGTGTGTGTGTGTGTGTGTACGTGTGTACGTGTGTGTGTGTGTACGTGTGTGTGTGTGTGTGTGTGTACGTGTGTGTGTGTACGTGTGTGTGTGTACGTGTGTGTGTGTACGTGTGTGTGTGTACGTGTGTGTGTGTGTGTGTGTGTGTGTGTGTGTGTGTGTGTGTGTGTGTGTGTGTGTGTGTGTGTGTGTGTGTGTGTGTGTGTGTGTGTGTGTGTGTGTGTGTGAGAGATTGAGTGTGTGTATGTGTGTATAAATGTCGGATCTAGAAAAAAAAGCCAGATGTGAATGACTAGTTTCCTGAACCCCTTAACCAGTGTCTGGATGCCCCCGCTTCACAATATTTAAAGCAGCAATCCCGCCTGGGATCTTACCTGATCCGCAGTCCCTCAATGTCCAGGTACCTCATTCCCGCAATGTTATACATTGGAGGAGAGATGCTCCCTACCTGTCTTCTGGGTTAGGGGGGATTCCGATGTCTCCCGTGTGAAGCTTGAATCAGATCTGGAAGAAAGCAGTATAGGTTATTTCGGTGTAGTATAGGGCAGTTAAGATATACAGGGTAAATAAGATATCCAGATCGAGAGTGTGAGACAGAGAGAGTGTGAGACAGAGACAGAGAGACAGAGAGGGGAGAGAGACAGAGAGACAAAGAGGGGAGAGAGACAGAGAGACAGAGAGGGGAGAGAGACAGAGAGGGGAGAGAGACAGAGAGGGGAGAGAGACAGAGAGGGGAGAGAGACAGAGAGGGGAGAGACAGAGGGGAGAGACAGAGAGACAGAGAGGGGAGAGACAGAGAGACAGAGAGGGGGGAGAGAGAAACAGAGAGGGGGGGAGAGACAGAGAGGGGGGGAGAGAGAGAGATGGGGAGAGACAGAGAAGGGGGGAGAGACGGAGAGGGGAGAGAGACGGAGAGGGGAGAGAGACGGAGAGGGGAGAGAGACGGAGAGGGGAGAGAGACGGAGAGGGGAGAGACAGAGAGGGGAGAGACAGAGAGACAGAGAGGGGAGAGACAGAGAGGGGAGAGACAGAGAGACAGAGGGGGGGAGAGAGAGACAGAGAGGGGGGAGAGAGAGACAGAGAGGGGGGAGAGAGAGACAGAGAGGGGGGAGAGACAGATAGGAGGGGAGAGACAGAGAAGGGGGGAGAGACAGAGAAGGGGGGAGAGACAGAGAAGGGGGAGAGACGGGGGGTAACTGACTGACGGGGGGGCAACTGACTGACTGGGGGGGTGGGATGACTGACTTTGACTGACTGGGTGACTTTTGACTGACTGGGTGATGGGGTGGGGGGGTGGGGTGACTGACTGTGTGGGATGATTGACTGGGTGGGGGGGTGGTCATATGACTGACACTATGACTGACTGGGGGACTTTTGACTGACTGGGTGGGGGGTGGGGTGACTGTGTGGGGGGGTGGGGTGACTGACTGGGTGACTGGGTGGGGTGACTGACTGGGTGTGACTGACTGAGTGGGGGGTGGGGTGACTGACTGGTGGAGGGGGGGTGACTGACTGGGGGGTTACCTCTGGTGTCCTGCACACACACATTCTCTCTCTCCCACACACAAACACTCAATCTCTCCCATACACACACACACACACACACACACACTCTCAATCTCTCTCTCCCATACACACACACACACTCTCAATCTCTCTCTCATCCCCATATATACACACACACACACACACACACACACACAATCTCTCTCTCAATCTCTCTCTCATACCCATACACACACACGGGAAGGGACGTGCGCCGGAGGGGAGAGAGAGAGGGGGGGGGGGGGGAGAAACACCCCGCTACTTCCTCCCGCCCCGCGCGAGCAGTGGGAGCACATAGGGGACAGAATCACCGGCAACTGCAATATCTTCAGACCCGCGCGGGCAGCGGGAACACCGGAGGGGGGGGGGGGGGGGAAAGAAACACCCCGGCCACTACAGCATGTGACCCGCGCGGGCAGCGGGATCACCGTAGGGGGGGGGGGGGGAAAGAAACACCCCGGCCACTACAGCATGTGACCCGCGCGGGCAGCGGGAACACCGTAGGGGGTATGGGGGAAAGAAACACCCCGGCCACTACAACATGTGACCCGCGCGGGCAGCGGGAACACCGGAGGGGGTATGGGGGAAAGAAACACCCCGGCCACTACAACATGTGACCCGCGCGGGCAGCGGGATCACCGGAGGGGGGGGGGGGGGGAAGGGAACACCGGAGGAGGGTGGGGGGGGAAGGGAACACCGGAGGAGGGGGGGGGGCAGAAACACCCCGGCCACTACAGCATGTAACCCGCGCGGGCAGCGGGAACACCGGAGGGGGGGGGGAAGGATGCATCAGTGTATACAGTATATAAATATTTAAAGTGCATTAAATTCCCCCCACCTGAAGCATCTGTCCAAACTCCTCCATGACTGGATCAGTAAATTGTAAATTATAGGAGCTGACACAATTATACAGGAGGGGGGGGGGAGGAGGAGGAGGAGGAGCAGCAGAAACGCACGCACTCAAACCCCCTCCCCCCCCATTACTTACCCATGCAGAAAGGGCGGTTTGAAGTCCTGGCAGCTCTATCCCGCGTCACAGCCAATCAGCTACAATTTTTTTTTTTCAAATTTTTTTTTTTCAATTTTTTTTTTTTTGAACGGGATTTTTTTTTTTTTTGAACGGGATTTTTTTTTTTGCAGAGCAGGGGAAAGGTTACTGGCCACGAGCCAATATCCGATCGCAGCTGGCGAGTTGGCGACCGGGTTTGTCGAGCACTGCCTATTATTATCTGCATGTAGTAAACAGTTATCTATACCATTGTGTGTATTCTTTTATTGGGTCCTGTGACAGGGTTATCCCACACTGTTAGGATCCCGCGCAGGTGGAGGAGCTGTCACCAGACGATCAGGTACAACCCAGGCCTGATGAAGCCGTAACAACGGCGAAACATGTAGAGTGTTTCGGCCCATACCAAAGAGGAAGAACAACTGAGGTCCACCCCTGTCATCAGATCCGGAAGTTCGCTTAACAACCGGAAGTGACGCAAAGGGAGTGCCTGGCGTGGACGCGAGAGTATTGCGGTGGAGCAGAGGATAGTGAGGAACTAAAAAGGATCGCGACCAGATGAGCACCCACTATCTATAATATCATACTGCATACCTCGATCATATGAAGTGTAAGCCTGCATTTTTTGAATCCCTTTTAATACTAAATACCATCTGCACTATATGGTCTCTTTTCTTCTTTTTTTCTCCTTGGAGGTTGGGGGCTGGTGGCTGCTGTATACACAGGGAACATCCACCCCTCAAGTTGGATGACTGCCTGAATTTGACTGCTTTATTGTGAGTAGTCATTTTTGAGCTTTGTTTGGACAAATTTATTCACAACAGTATTACACTATGTAGTGTTTCTTAATTTCATAACTACGAGACGAGCTCCCCTGATTTGTTGGAGGATCACCTGGTGCAAGACGAGTGGAACAGTCTTTATCAAGGGTTGCAGTTTGTTGCTAAGTTTCTTAATTTTTTCTTTAGATCACTTGATTGTTATTATTATCACATTGCTTTATTATTTACACATATGTGGTTGAATTGTATATTGTCACATTTAGGGTGTGTTAGAGCGCTATTGTTAGTTTTTTTCACAACCCAGGCTCCCGGCAGCAGAGGTTCAGGCCTCCTGTGAGTCGCCGCCGCCACCGCCACACACACACACACACACACACACACACACACACACACACACGTCAAATTATTCACTGTACAAAGATGAACACATTAGCAATTCTGTGATAAATTGTAAAAAGAAACATATGTTATGACAAAGTAATAAACCTGCAGAGTTTTGAGGTTAGTTTATGCCATGCACAAATCATTTTTATACACAACCACTTTCAAAAATGATTTCCCCCTTCATAGTATCGGCAATAATAATTATCTGCTTCTTTCTACTCTTGCTTCAGCGTCCTAGTGGTCTATGATTAAATCAGAGGGTGTAGGATCACTGTTAATTTCCTCTTTTACTTATTTCGCTTTTTTTCCCCCTACCTCTCTCTCCAGGGGACGCATACTCTGAAAACTCTACCTGCGGTGTTGATTTCCCAAAAAATCCTCTACTAATTACTGTGATTTTCACATCTGACCCAAGCCACAATGCCTGGAAATGAGAAGTCGTCTCTCCTAAGCAGCTGGGGATCTACAAATAAAGGCCTTCTGCCGTGCTGAGCTGGCAAACCAGTTCAAGACAGCTTTACTACATCTCTACATAAATCCAAATTATATTAATATTAAACCTTATTGCTCCTTAAATCTCCAGTCTCGCTTAGCAACATATATTGCATGTGCAATAAAGTAAAAGTACTCAGGCATGTAACATCCTGTTTGGAATTACTATGGTTTTTTTTATTTATTTTTTACCGGTTAAGGTATTTTACGAGAATGCTTAAATTAGATCCAAAAGCTTTTTTTCAAAAAGGCACAAAGGTGAATTGTATGGTATATGCAATGAATATTTATTTTGTGAATAGGTAGTTATGAAGTTATGAAATCATTCAAACATACTACTAGTGCATATACACAAAGGGGTCCAGTCTACTTGGATATTGCCAATGCAAAGTCACCCGGAAATGGCATACAATTTGTGGCTATGAAAATCCAGTGTTTTTGCCATATTCAGTAAGAATTATCCATGTATAAAAATTGCACGGTTCGACATTCTATTTGCATGCACTTTTCTCCTGATTTGCGGAAATACAATCTAGAACTGATTGTCAAATCTCCTTCAGATAGATGAAACAGGGATGGAGAGGGAAGGAGAGAAGGGAAGGAGAGAAGGGATGGAGAGGGAAGGAGAGAAGGGAAGGAGAGAAGGGATGGAGAGGGAAGGAGAAAAGGGATGTAGAGGGAAGGAGGAGAATTTCAGCAGAGAACCCATTGGCTTAATCTATACTCTACGTGGGGAGACCAAACACAACTGAGCACACACCTGTCACATACCTGTGACGTATGCTATTCATAATTTGAATACATTTGACAGATATTGCATTTGCACATTTCCCATTTATCTCAGGTGTGTTCCCTTGATGAAAAGCAACTTAGAGCGTTTATATTTATTGCCTCATTTCTCAAAATGTATGGAGTCCTTTTGCTCTATAGGTATGAAAATGCAAGGGTCCCATAAGTCACATATTTTCTTTGAAACCTCCTATTCATCATATTGAGCAAAGGGTGGCCAATGATACACTCACCCATAACTATTTAAAGGCAGTGCCACTTAGAGCACCAAAAAAAAAAAAAAAAATAATAAAATATTTCTAAACAACCATCCTTGAAACTAATACAAAGCTTTTTATTAAGTGCGTGGAATTTTAATAAATGGCTTTGTATTTTAACTGTAGACGTAATGGGTGAATGTTGTCCAACATAAATTATTTAGACTAATACATGAAGTTCTACATACTGTACTAGGCATATTTACTAAAACTAGATGAGTAAGTGAAACTGTACCTTTTAATAACTAGGATGTCAACTTCATTGCACAAATATACTTTACATTTGATTATGGTACAGTACCTGTGTTCCATAAATATATTTATCCAACATTTTGCCTCCTATTGTCTGTCCTCCAATGTCCCAGACTTGAAGAGTAACATTTAAATTTCCTAAAAAAAATAAAAAAAGAGAAAACATAATACTTTTAGGGTTGTAAAATAGTAAAACACAAGGTTAGGAAATTAAAAAGGGTTTCTTTCCATTTTACCCCATGATTTAGGCAACATATTTGGGATAAGTTTTGTGTTCTTAATTGTTTACAGTGTAGAATAACTGCACAGTACCTCAGGTACATTGCTAAAGGTACGTTTATGTTACAAGTTATGCAAAACTCGCACCACATTAACATTGGATGCAGTGTAGTCACTGCAGTATTAGCTACCGTATATGAAATCGTCCTTAGCATTGCAACTGGGCTCATTAAATTAAGCCTGTCTGTAGTCTCAGAAAAGGTTATTAGAAATATTTAAAAAATAGTACACCAGTGGTTTTTGTCAATGAATTCTAAACTTCATTTGTTACTTGAATAGTGTATAAAAAAGTGCACATTTCATCATAGGTTTTGCGGTAGAAAATGTATATATGATTTGTCAAAAGAAATGAAAAACTTATTTGAACAGAATGGAAATTATAATAAAATGAGCAAATTTTCCCAAAATCAACTTTGAGTTAATCAAATGAAAAAGTGGCTCTATAACATCAGAGACCCCGTACCCATACACCATAATCTATTCTAACCTACTAATGTCATAACTCTGGCCCCTTATATCATGACCCCACCCTCAATAACATAGACCCTGCTCCGGCAGGCGATCCCTTGCTCTAGAGGGGCAATCTTACATGTTTGAAGCCCAGTCTCACATTCCAGTGGGGGACCCTTGACAGTTCTGAGAATATGTGGGAGGTGGTGAAATCCTTTAACTCAGAATAGGCTGCTCCTTTAAGCTTTATAGTGCCAGGAGTCTGGCAGCACCAGCCTGCCATCGGACGTCCGGCACTTACAGGTCGTGTTTCTTTTATTAACTTTAGATGTGTTTTATATATAGTTTAATAGTTTTAAACGTGACCAGACACCGGATGGGCTCCACTTCCGCTTTGATCAGGTTGGTCGCTCTGTCTGATCGAAAAGCCCAATCACGCCCCAAAAAGAGCGAGCAAGTTTCTATGTTGCACATTCTGAATTACGTGTTTAAGATTCAGGATCCAGGATCCAAAGCAGAATTTCCTACAGTACAACAAAACAAATGCACGGGATTGTTCAATATAAAAGGCTATCTTGGAAATAAGATCCAAAATCTCCTCAACAGAGAACAGAATGCTGAAGTCATTCCCAAGTGGCACAAATATAGGCTGTGCTGTAAAACAGGTCTAAAAATTGTAGCTTTTCTTTTGTAAAATGTTTTAATTAGGTTTGCAGATTTTTATAAACAAGATCAGCAAAATGTGATAAAACATTAGATTGAGGTGTGAGTTTACTTAATTTTGATGTTTATTCAAAAGTAGAAATCTACTGTAGAGTATAAAATAAAGGATGACATCAGGGTGGAAAAGTATTAATGTGAATATAATACCCTAAAAAAGCATTAAATAATCAATGAAAAAATAAAATGATTGGGTCTTGAAATGTCTACCATTACCAAACCCCTGGTAGTGTCACTGAACTCCAGGTCAAAAACTATTAAACTAGATATAAAACACATCTAAAGTTAATTAAAGAAACCACATGTAGAGAATGCTCCGCATAAACTTTAAAGCCCAGATTTTAAAAAGTTTAATTAAATCAGGACATTACCTAAAACTGGAGTGTCCATTATTTTAACACCCGCTCTCAAATAACAACATTATTTCCTGGTGTTAACCTTAACAGAGCTTAGTGAATAGGGGTTGAATATCTTTGACCCATATTACCGTCTCGTTAACACATGACACTCGTGATGTAACGGAAGTAAATTCAGGTTAATATGATGTTATTTGGCTTTAGTGAATACAAAACACCATCATTAAAGACCTTGTAATTAAGTTAACATAACGTTAAACATGCTAGCGGAGCTTAGCACATCTGGGCCCAAGTGTATCAAATGTTTGGAAACAGTCTCTGCACTACATAACTCTGTCCTCTTGTACCATCTAATGTAATCACAAATCAAGGAATTACAATCCTACCACAAACATATATGTTTTATATGGACTCCATATAGCAAGGGTCCTCAAACATTTCCATATTGTGGGCCACTTCAAAATTTATGTGTTTGGAGGACCACCATTTCAACAATACTGGACCTGTATCTACAACCCAGCCTTTAGTGGTGAAAGAAAAGGAGAAGAAAAGAAGGACAGCGTGCAGGAGGACAAGAAGAGAAGGACAGAGTGCAGGGGGAGAAGAAGAGAAGGACAGCGTGCAGGAGGACAAGAAGAGAAGAACAGAGTGCAGGGGGAGAAGAAGAGAAGGACAGAGTGCAGGGGGAGAAGAAGAGAAGGACAGAGTGCAGGGGGAGAAGAAGAGAAGGACAGAGTGCAGGAGGAGAAGAAGAGAAGAACAGAGTGCAGGGGGAGAAGAAGAGAAGGACAGAGTGCAGGAGGAGAAGAAGAGAAGAACAGAGTGCAGGGGGAGAAGAAGAGAAGGACAGAGTGCAGGAGGAGAAGAAGAGAAGAACAGAGTGCAGGGGGAGAAGAAGAGAAGGACAGAGTGCAGAAGGAGAAGAAGAGAAGGACAGAGTGCCGGGGTGAAGAAAAGAAGGACAGCGTGTAGGAGGAGAGCTGCCCGAAGTGATTCAGGGAGCACAATTTGAGAACCTGTGCCAAATAGCATTGTATTGTGTTAAATCCAATTATTTGTGATAGGCTTGTGATAAATTGACAAAGCACAATAGCTATGTGGGGGACCTGAACATTGTATCTTTTAACACTGTTAACATGCATGCAGTACACATAATTTTCTTAACAAAGTTATTTTAGTATGAATAGTTTTTTTTTTTTAATTATTATTTAAATCACTATTTGATTATAATAGATAATGTATTTTAATACTATTTCACCAAGCAGAATTTATGTTTAGGTGAGATTAAATACATATGATCTATATTATTTTGTAAATAAAGTTACACACAAAATGAATTGTCAAATTTAACAGGTATTGATTTATTTCTTTTTAAAGCTAACCTTTTATCAACAGACCTGCTGTTTGATACACAGGATGCTGCCAAGCATAGGATGATCAAACGTAAACATTTAACCAAGCATTACCAGAACTAGATCTTTCCAGATTAAACATCTTAAACCGTATAAGTCGGAAAGCTGATTTTTGCAAAAAAAAAAGACAGATGTGCTTACAAAAGCGGGTAGAAACAGTAGGTCAATACACTATTACATCCATGCAACTTTGCATACATAATAATACAGCTCAACCCCCTTATAACGCTGTGCTTGGGATCCAAAGAATCACATCGCATTAGAAGCGGATCGAGTTAGAAATAATGTACAATTGTATTCATTGTACAATAAAGTATTTAAGATACCAATAATAGTGTTGTAAAGTATTCATAAATACGAAAATTGGGAGCCACGCTTGCATCGCGTTATAAGCCGATTTGCACTGCAACGGATCGCGTTAAAATGGGGTTGAGCTGTACTTGCAACAGCACTCGCCAAAATTTGTTAGTAGAATAGACATGTTACTAGAATAATAAATAAGTAAAATAAGCAAATATTTCAGTTACATGAGAAATAACACCCGCTAATTATTGCTGAGGTTCTGTAAATCAATTAGCGATATTGGCAAAAGTAATTTGATAGTGAGAAGTTGGCTCTGGTTATGACAATTATTAATGCTGTATATGTCAATTTACTCCTGCTGCAGATTGCATCTTAAATTACAATATAAATGTGCCTAACACTGTGAAGAGATAGATATAGATAGCGATGTTTAAGGAGCCTTGGGAAACTAAAAAAGTGGTGTTAGAAATATAAAGTATAAAATACTTGACTTGCTTTACTGTACCTTTAATGTCCATTAGGTTGACAGACAAATACATGTAAAAGTGGAAATTATTCAATACAGTATGTCAGTCCAGAGCAAAACGGATTGTAGTTGTAGCTGCTTAGCATGTAAAATATATAAAATTTACATTTTTCCAAAGATTATAATAATTAGAAGATTATTAATATAAGCATGGGGGGAAAGAATAAGCCTGAAGTTATGAGGATGTACGGGGTGCTTTTAATTATTGCTAAAAAGACACCCTGAAATTCAGTCAGTAAACTTGTAAAATCATGCTAGGTTCTCTGGTTAACCTAAAGTTTAAGTGCTGCATGGCCAAAATGTAAGTGAAAACACGCGCCTGCCCACTTCTAGCACTAAGGGCTTAAAATATCCTCTACACAGTAGAAACCTTTTTGCTGCCATATACCCACAAACTTCCTGGAGGTATTTTGTCTGTGAACCGAACAAAGCTCTTTCTGCAGTTACTGATTCAATCGGGCACCATATTAAGCTGTAAAATCTGCACAGTGAATGCATCTAGACTACACAGAAAGCCAGGTTACAGGCATTCCAAAACGGGGCAGTATGTGCAGTGTAATGGTCTCAAAATATATTTATGCGATTCAGGTTTAACACCCATACACAATTAACACCTTCAATGTTCGAGGGTTAGCGACATATTTATTTGCAAGGCGTCTCAGGACCCTCCTGTACTGATGGTATACAGTGGTCCGATTAACAAAAAGGTGTATTTTTTCAGTGCTCAATAGGTTACATACAGGATACACACACACAAACAGAATTAGATGAGCTCGGACCTAACTTTGTAACGGAATGCATCAGTGACACTATAAAATACAATACCTTTATAGAGTATGCAGCTGGTAAAAAGATTGGCCTTACATTTATGGAAAACAAATATACAATTCCAGCGCTCCTCCCAAATTTGCTTTTCACTTATTAGTGAAATTCGACATTTTGATCCTAAGGAGTCCTTTAGGTTGCTTTTTTTGATCAAAACATTTTTCAAGCCCGCTAAACCCGTCAAGGTAAACTCCATTTCAGCAGGTACCTATACTAAATACATATTATTTCTTATTGTCCTGTGAAATATGTGAAAGTGCCTAAAGGGTTAAATGGATGAAACATAATGCGGTTTGCATTTCAGTGAAAAATTAAAGACTGGCAAATGCCAGAAACAAGGTTCCCTTAGCATTATGAAGGAAAATTGTGAGTGCACAAGTTGCTTAGTGAAAATAATATTACAGTAATACATACAAAGTGCGCATGTATGTATTATTTTTTACCTTTTTTTTTTTATTGAACAAAATGTGAGTAAACACATCAGAACAACATCAAGATTCGACACCACACACACTATGCATTATATACACACACAACGAATAAGTATGATATGAAAAATAACCAGGTCCAACTAAAAATTATATGGATTTCCTTTAAAACTAATAAAAACAAATCTATAAAAGAAAATATGGGAAGACAAGTAAAATGGACAAAAGGATGACAAAAAATAAAATATTTGTTTCATATAATCTAACAAGACAGACATTTTATGGAGTACATTTGTAGTGATCTTTGGAAAGCACAACAGTCCAATGATAAAAATTATTAAAGTAAATGGTAGAACAACAGAATCAAATACCAGTTGTAAACAACTTTATATATATATATAAAAAAAAAAAAGTTTGTCGCGCTCCCACAGTATATGTAAGTGAATTGGTAAATAATTACAGGGTGATATGCCCATACGTATTTTAAAGTGACGATTACCTAAATGTGCACAATTAGTTAAAGTTCAATTACTCCCAAATAGTCTTCTAAAAATATACATAACACAACATGCAAGTGAATTGAACTCAAATTCAATAAAAAGTGCAACAAAAGTCTTCACTCAAACCCTAAACAGGGAACAGTTTCCAGCGTACCTTTAAACACTTAGTTTTTGTCCAAAGCAAGGGGAGCGCAGGAGGGAAACGGAAATAGGAGAAAACAAGACGAAAATAGTGCAATCACCTATAAGAACGTGTGTATGTGGTAGAATCTTGATGTTCTTCTGATGAGTCTACTCACATTTTCTTCAATAAAAAATCTCATATCCCAAACTATGGCAATTTGTGTGTGTGGTCTGATTTGGTAAGGCTGATCTCAGTGAAATAGAGATGAAAAACACAATAGTGTAGATCAGGGGTGCGGAAACTGGGGGGGTGCAGGATTTTCTAGGGGTGGCGCAGCAGTTGCAGAGGCCAGTGCTCTTCAAATTAAAAGTCGGGGGAGGCGTCGCCACGACAACCCGGCACCGCCTCCGTCGGTAATGGCGCCCCACATGATGGTCTCATCCGTGCTTTCGATATCATCCATCAGGAAACAAGAAAACATCTCACTCTGGGTCCCTGGACTCACCGCATTTCACTGAGAGGCAGCTTCCTCAGGAGTCATATTGACTCTAGGGACCTAGAGTGAGATGTGTTCCCGTTTCCAGATAGAAAATATCAGAAGCAGAGGCGTAACTATCAGGTGGGACGCCATTACCGACTGAGGCAGTAAGACCGCAGCTTGTCTGCGACTTGGGAGATCCTGCACTACTTGAATTGTTTTTAAAGCTTAAAAGAATGTGCACATTTGACTTATTTTAAGAGATAAATAGAATTTTTGCACCATCTACACTATTGTGTTTTCATCTCTAATTCCCCCGAGATCACCCTTAACGATCAGACCACAAACACACAGAAATTGCCATAGTTTATGGGAAAATGTGAGTAGCCATCAGAAGAACATCAAGATTCGACCACATACATTTGAAAACATATGTGATTGCACTATTTTCGTTTTGTGTTTTCTCCTATTTCTGGTGCCCTCCTGCATTCCCCTTGCCTTGAAGGTAAAATACAACTTGACTGCTTACAGTACTAAAGTCCACTTAATGTGGTCTACAGATTTTTGTTCTGTTTAACTATTTTGGATCTTTATAGTTTGCTAAAAATATGCATGTGTGAATAGACGCTGGATGAATTATAATTGACTGGTCTTTACTGGGATATCCTGAAATATATGTGTGCTGAACTGTATTTTGGTTTCTAAAATTTATATTAAAAGCATATAAAAATCTAAACTCATGAAAACCCTGTATTATCAAACATACCTTCATAAAAGTTTGATTAAATGTAAAGATTGCCTCACAATACTCCCATTTAGCAGGTTACAGACGGAAACTAGGGGAGAAAATATGCTACAGTCTCCATTTGTAGTCTTTGTCCGAGAATGTGTTAAAAGTAGGGTAAGAATTAGGAAATTAAACATTGTATCATGTTAAAATGCTCCATTCTAAAGGTATTGCTTAGATAATGCAAATAAGGAACTGTTCCTACACAAACAAGATACAGTACTTTGAATAAAAGATATTATGTACCTTGCAGAGTGCACTTAAAAAAATGGTACTGTATTTACATTATAGTTTAAAAATCTTAGCGGATTTTATACAAATTTGTACACTATATTATTCTAGAACTGCATGCATGGCTTTTAAAGTCAGTGTCAGACACAATGGATCTATTCTACATATCACAAACTCCATTAAAAAAAATATATACTCTGGATAAGACTTAAATAGAAAAGCTACTTGTTTATCAAGTTTCATATTATTGATGTGACTCAATTAGTCAGGTATAATGTATGGTAAAACACAACCTACTGTTTGTGCGTATGGTAAACAGTGGAAAAATATACAGTAACATATGCAGAAACTAAATCGTCCATATTACAAGTGAAGTAAATCCCTGGTGGCTTTGTGATGGAACACACAGGTACTTTGCTCTGTTATGGATTAACAATATTTACACACTTGGTTTATACATACTTATTTTCCACTTGACGAAATCTCACACCAGCACATATATTCATTACAATTTGAGATACACTTGTGATTTAATGGTAAAATAAAAAAAAATTAGCATGGGAAATAAAATTTTAGTGAGCCTAAGACGTATAGACAACAATGCTGCTGTACTATACATGCACAAAAAAAAATCCTGACAATTTACAGAAAAGCATTAATGGAAGACACTTATCAGACCCCAAGGAACACAGGTCCTCCTTTATCTTCTTCAACTCTCCTCTATACAAACATCCCATTCACACTCAAATTGACATAACATATCGCCTTGTTAAATCTCCATTTTAATAATGAGGTACTGAGTTTTACTGAATTTGTCAGATTTAAATTTGATTGCAAATAGGCCAGAGTCTGTGTGAGAATTTCTAAAGTACATTTGTTAATTGCATTAAGATGCAGACGCTATTAGAATACTTTTTTTATTGCAATACTTTTAAAAAAACAGTAGCTTGTTTAAAAAAAAAACTTTTTTTAAATAATATGCATTCATTTTAAACATTAACCATATTTATTTCACAGAGGGAAAAAAATCCTTCCAATCCAATCAGATGGTGGTTGAAACGGTATCAGTCACTTCATATCTCCACTTGAGGCAAAGGAGGGAGACGTTGGATGCTGTGCCCTTCCCAGTCATTTTTGGTTCACAGATCATCCTTTATTATAAATCCATCCAGTAATGTTACGTAAGAGTTGGAATACTAAAAGAAAGTGTGCTGGCTAGAAGAACATGTGGTAATATAATGTCATTACAATTCTGGTACCATCAGGTTAATAACACACAAATGACTAAATTAAATAAGGTAATTAGCACTGAAATGTCATCAAGACATAATGGCCCATACAGTATTTACCAAGCGATGTTATTCCATAAATCACCTTTCAGGGCTAAACACACCTGATCCATTCACTTTAATAGACCGTAAGGAGTATTATGGAATAGTTAAATTTAGGAAATATGGCCCTTTATGTCTGGTGACAGAAGAGTTGTCCTACTATTAGATAATGTCCCTCAGCATCACAGGACTACCATATAACATCAGATAAAGTATTTTCGTTTATATATTACCCAGAGTTATGTTTTGGTCCCAAGGGCTGTAAGGAGTAGAACAGTGGGGACAACTCTGCCTTTGAAGAGGTGAATCCCAGTGTGCGCGCTCTTTGTGAATTTGAGTAAGTCACTTTATCTCCCTCTGCCTCAGATACCAAAATTAGATTGCAAGCACTTTGGGGCGGGACTCCACATGCTTGCAAAATTCAATGTACAGCGCTGCAAACACGATCAGTGCAGCATAATAAAAAAATATTACTTTTATTAAATAGTTTTAGACTCTTAGTACGGCTTTTTTTTCCCACATAAACCCATTAGTGGTATTTTCCAAAACCACATGCATATCTATATTCTCTGGGTTCATCCCAAGTAAATTTAAGATGGTAAAGAAATAGAAAAAAAAACTGATACAGAAGTCTTGTAGCTGCGGACTTCAGTAGATGCGGTTTTCCATTCTTCATGCACCCTGTTAAACCATAAAAAGGTATTTTTCCAAACTTTCCCCCATGTGCTCAAGTAACAGATATAATGTAAAATATTATCATTAATCACACCCTTCTACATCAATATCATTGTGCAAAGCTGATGATTGAATTTATGGCATAACTGAGGTTATAGCTACTTGCTATATCCTAGACGTTTATGGATTTTGGTCCAAAAAACATACTTGGGCGTGGCGTAAGCACCCAGGGGACTTTTGTAAGGATCTTACTTTCTTTAACATATTTACAGTGTGAAGGCTATGTTGCTGCCTTTGGCGATAAGTCACACAAAAAACAAAAGCTATTTAAAGAAGTCAACAGCAACATAATTTATTGAATAATTGCAGTCACCTGCATCTGTGTGCCTATATAAACATGTACTCGAAACTAACTCTGGGAGCTTACTCACTCTGCCTGTAAGAATCTGGATGTTTCTAGTGCAGCTACTTCCCGAAGTTTGAGCTTTAAAGGAGCAGTTCAAAATATATACACACACACACACACACACACACACACACACACACAATATGTGCATTAATACAACCTACAAACTGACAAGTTATTAGCCAAGTTGCCAAATCGATCCGTTCTCCTGTGATCAACCGGTGAAGATTCCACTAAATGGTTGTCAGTGCAGCAGAAGAGGACCCAAGATGCAAAGTTCTGAGGGGAAGATCATGTGACCAAGCAGTCACTAGATACAATTGGTGCACTGTTAGAGAGAGGGCAGGTATCAAAAAGGAGTGTGCCCGAGCCTGTTTCCGAAGAGGAAGTGGATGTGACTTTGTAAATGGTTGCTATAGAAACAAAAAGGTTTGTTACATTATAATACACGTCTAAAAAAAAATGTTTTCTTTTAAATGCTACAAGTATTTTCTCATAGTACAGAACTGATTAAAAAAATAAAAAATAAAAACACATGTAGGATATTGCTTGAACTGCAGCTTTCAACAACCAAAAGTTTGAATACAGCAGAGTATGCATAGTATAGTCAACATAGTTACATAGTCAAGGAGGTTGAAAAAAAAGCTGCATGTCCATCAAGTTCAACCTATGCTAAATTTAGAAGACAGATACTTATCCTGTATTTGTATTTACAGTATTTTGATCCAGAGGAAGGCAAACAAAAAATCCCAATGAAACATCATCCAATCCATGAGTAACGAATGCCACATTTTAACTGCCCTTACTGTAAAGAACCCTTTCCTTTGTTGCTGGTGAAATCTCCTTTCCTCCAACATTAAGGGGTGACCCTGTATCGTTTGTACTGCCCTTTGGATTAAGTTATTTTGAAAGCTCCTTGTACTAATCACGGAACATATTTGTACAGCATGTATATCTGTTAATGTTTGGTGCTGTAGAATACAGTGCCATGGATGTAAGGCAGTAGTTTTCTGTGAGAAATTGTGTAAATTCATTATTTTATTGGTGTGTGTCTGTTTTGTGGGTGTAGAGGTGGCAGCAGTCTGTTTTGTTGGTGTGTCTCTGTTGGGTGTAGAGGGTGGAAGAGGGGGCTACAGTGTGTTTTGTCGGTGTAGAGGGGGTGCTGCAGTGTGTGTGTTTTGTGAGTGTAGAGGGTGGAAAAGGGCTTCAGAGTGTGTTTTGTGGGTGATGGGGGGTGCTGCAGTGTGTGTGTAAGGGGGGCTGCAAAGTGTGTTTGTGTATATAGAGGGGTTTGCACAGTGTTTGTGTGTATATAGAGGGGGGGCTGCAGTGTGTGTATATAGAAGGGGGGCTGCAGTGTGTGTATATAGAAGGGGGCTGTGTGTATATAGAGGGGGGCTGTGTGTATATAGAGGGGGCTGTGTGTATGTACAAATTCATTTTAATAAACACGTGCAGTAAAAGCATAAGAATGTAGGTGATCATGTTGATAAAAATCAGACTATAAAAAAGTGTCTTTTTTTTATGAAAAATGTAAAAAAAACAATTTTATAAAAGCCTACATTTAACCCATAACAGTAATAATCCCCTCAGAACAGGGCATTGCTGGCCAATAATGCCCTGGCTGGTTTAAAGTCCCTCGGCTTTGCCTCGGGCCTTCAACTCTTCCAGCAGGGGCAGTATTGGCTAGTAATGCCCTGTTCTTCGGGGATTATTACTTAATTAAAGGAATGGTCAAGAGACAACAAATTCAAATAATGCATAAAAATTCAAAAAGGCAGAATACAGGATTAATGGCACTAATGTCAACTACAGTACTATTGAGGAATGGGACCCAAGACTCACTATTTCAGGTGACAGAAAAGTAGGAAATGAAACAAAGCAATTGGGGGGTGGGGGGGAGAGTCAGCAGGATGGTAGGTTGTATATGGTAGGTAGAGGTATAGGCAGCAGGAAAAAAAAAAAAGGTGTTGGTAGTGCTTCCACTTTACCAGTGATCTATAAAACCTCACCTAAGGCACTGTTAGAGATTGTGCAAAGGAGGAATACTAAAATGGTGCATGGTCTTTTCTGTTTGCGCCGTCAGCTCTCCCCCTGCTCGCGGCCCCCTTCCCGGCTCGAAGCTTTGCGGCGTCTTATGATGTGATGTCACGTCGGCATGCCAACGTGTTGCCATTTAACGCTGCATTGTCATGGCGACGCGTCGCCAAAGAGGCAGCTCAGACCAGGTAAGATTTACAGAGGCCTCGTGCCTCCCCCAGCATTTAATTTAAATGCCTTGGGGAAGAGCGCAGAGCCTCTAACCTCCGTGCCCCACCCCCCAGAGAATGCCCCGCACAACCCACTTTGCGCACCCCTGGTCTACATCATAAAACGTATCAGAGAAAGACTGAATGACCTTAATGTGTACAGCTATTAGAAGAAAAAAGAGAGGGGTAATAATAGAGACATACAGCTGGACCCTGTTATAACGCGGTGCTCGGGGGCCACAGAATGAGTCTGCGTTATAACCGGGATCGCGTAATGGCCGCCACGAGCAGCGAGGACTTACCCGGCATCTGCAGCTCTCTCCTCTCCCTGCTTCATTAAGCTGCATCTACGCTTTCGAGCACAGGAGTGTCACATGACCCATCTCTGACCAATGACAGCCCAACAGTGAATAAATTTTATATAATACAAATGCCGGAATCGAACCCATGACGTTCCATATGGTAGTACAATTCTCTAGCTACTACACCACAGGGTTGGTGTGATGATTCTGACTCTATAAATAAACTGAACATCTATAGTAGCAGAGAAGTGCAGTAGATGTTAAGTTTGTTTGTAGAGTCCGATTCATCACATCAACCCTGGTACTAGCATATGAAAGGTCATGGGTTTAATTCCTGGTATGGTATAATTTATAAATTATTTTATATAACAGAGGTAGTAAAGATTAATACAGCAATACAGAGGTAGTAAAGATTAATACAGCAATTAATAAAGATTAATATAACAGAGGTAGTAAAGATTAATACAGCATGGGACATAAAGTTATTTTAAAAATAGAAGAAAGCAAAGGTTTAAAACGGGTGTGAGGTTTTACAGCAGATAGGAAGATGGCCAGACTAGGTGGGCCAAAGTGATTCTTATCTGCCATCAAATTCTATCTTTCTATGCTAATCATTTTCTATTTATTTTACAATGAACTTTTTCTGTCAGTTAGTTTAGTGTAACTAGTATAAATTGAGCCAATAGCGATGAATAACTAATCTTTCTTACGGTCCAGATCCGTTAATAAATAAATCCTTCTATTGCCACGCGGGGCTTGCAATATAATGCACGGCAAGCACCTTTGGCATCGAAATGGTTAACTAGCAATCCCTTTTTTCCATGCAATGTACTGCAACTGGGATCTAAATGGTTTCTTTGCACCACAAACTGAAACATCTTGAATGCTCAAACTGTATTTTTATGAGTGTCTTGGGACACTAAATTTTAGTGGTCTATTAAATGCCAGCAATTTCATGCTGCCTTGCATAAAACAGCATTCACATATTAGAACACAGTGGTTACATAGCTATATCATACTTTTTTTAACACGTATAAGATTAGTAAATTCCACTAAAAACATTATGCTTTTCTTTTTAGAAATACAGTTTTCAGTAAAGATGGTGTATTATTTGAAAACTATTATTGTACTGTACCCATAGTTACATTTTATGAAGGATCCTGTTAATTCAGTGTAACCCCCAAAAATTGTACATGTCATAACCGGCTTTGACAAACCATGTGTGGTGCATAAAAGAGTGTGAATACGCAAACAGCTACTATGTTCAACAAAATGTCAACACAATAGCATAAAATGTGTACATTCTGTTTTATTTCTATAACACTCGAGTAGGTTTCAAGAAAAAAATTAAAAATTGGTTATTCAAGGCTGCTTTTTAACCCGTAACTTCAGTAATATCCAAAAAGCATGAAATAGTAGTGAGCAACAAGCTTGCGTCTTACCTGGCAATGTTATCCTTTTGAGAAAGAAGTCCAGTCCTACGGTTTGTTTGTACTGTTTTCCAAACGATTCCTGAGCAAACCGCATGGCCAAAGATGTCTAAAAAGAAAATGTGTAAAATGTTCGCATTTAAAAAGCTTGCACTGGCGGTAAAAAAACAACCCTTAATTAAACCCAATAACTACTGTAGAAGTACTAGGTAGCCTTACAATTAGGGTCTGTATTTGTCACCCCAACTCTGAGAGGTGCAGCCAAGCAGAGCTCTGCGCAGAAACAAGGGGCTTGCAATAGGGTGAGAGCCGCAAGTGATGCAAGCAAACTAAAGCAGAGAGTTCAATTACTTATGTGAACAATTCACCCATTAATGATGATATTTAAACATGATGCATGGAGCTGTGACAAAATTA
Organism: Ascaphus truei; assembly: GCF_040206685.1. Lineage (NCBI taxonomy): Eukaryota > Metazoa > Chordata > Amphibia > Anura > Ascaphidae > Ascaphus > Ascaphus truei. The sequence continues at coordinate 498,325,810 of NC_134483.1, read as the reverse complement.
TATTTATTCTAAGACCATAGCCCTTCCCTCCTTAACCATCATTACATGTTGAATGATATAATGTAAAAAAAAAAAAAAAAACTTTTAAAATAATATCACAAATACAGTAGTAGCTTCACAAAAATCCATATTTGTAATATGTGCTGCACAATTCATAATCTCCCCATTTTTAAAAGTGCATGCACTTATATGTATATAGAGGTGTTGCGATATAACCAGTTAAAGTGGGAAAGGGAACTTGCCAACATAAGGATGAGGCCAGCATGACAAGTAAGCCCTCAACCCCCAGATATAAAAAATATGGAAAAGAGATGGCCCTCATTCTCCAGAGGTCAGTTTGTCCCTGGGCCTTGCAGCGTTCAGGGAGAGGAATGAAGGTAGAAGATATCAAGGAGGTTAAACACAAGTGGTCATTTAAACCCCAATCTGTGAGACTTTTGTCCAGTGAACAGAAACTCAAAGACCAGCTTAAATGGGATATTGTGGTCCTTAGTGAAGCAAGAACAAACGATTACGACCTCCGTGAGCACAAAAGCAGACACTTCTTATATTACAGAGGTATAGAAAAACAACATAGGGGAGTATTATAGTTCATCAGAAAGTGCAGTCAGAACTACTGTATCATTCAATTGACAAGGGATTCAAGTTTCAAATTGCTCAAGTTTTTGCCCCAACATGGAGGTCACAAAAGGTAATGAAGTGGAACATTTCCACCATTAAAATCAACCAACATAAAACTTCAATCCCCACCTACTATATATTTTTTAAATCTCTACAGGATGGGAATTGGGAGTTCCTACTGAGCTGAACTGCACTATATTGAGCTCCAGAGATCCCAATTACTTACCGATGAAGTTATCGGTTTTAAAACTCACTTCAGGGTAAATAAAGTGATATTCGAATCTTATGGGTCCCACAGGTAAATAGGAAACCACATCATTGGTTGCGACTTCCTATAGAACGGCCATTTAAAGCCCCTTTTAAAATCAGAGAGTAATGCCAGTAACGTTGCTGCTAAATGTAAAGAAAGAAAAAAAGGTGGGTACAAATTGAAGGATTTATGCTTTAACAAAGGAAATTGGCACCACAAGATCAGTGTGATAGATGTTAGTGCAAAGATTGGGCCCAGCAGAAAGATAAAGCATCAGTAGGCAAGTATGGTTACGATAACAGGAATGAACATGGAGAATTTGCAGAATGTGAAAACTTCTACATCAATTCATTCTTCAAGAAGAATTCAAATAGAAAATGGAACCACTAGAATGAAATGGACTATCTCATAGCTAACAAGAATCAACATTGCTCACTTGTAGAAATGGGAAGCAACTAAAACATACAACTAAATCCAAATAGAGCATATATGCACTAAGCAACCATCCATTCCTAATATTGGTTTAAATTTGTATGGTTACTTATTAGAAACTGCCAAGACAGAGCACCAAAGTTAATTTTAGAATGCCTGTTATAGTACAACCTCTTTTACGAACCTGTAATCAATTAAAATAAAATACATTTATAAATGTACTTATGTTAGTGCAAAAATCTATGAGTTTCTACAAAGTTTAGACTTGGCACATTTACTGTTAAAAAGCGGTAACATTAAAAGCAATCCCACAGGTGGATAAAAAATTAAGGTTTTAATAAAATGTCTGTCCCAACCAGCACCAAGGATAAAATAGAAATGGACAGTAATAAAAATTGATAATCATATGCTCAATCACATTTTCTATATCAATAATGCTTTTGGTTTCCCACCAATTTTTCTTCTTAATATATTTAAAGCATATGGCAACGTATAATTCTACGTTCTTACCTAAACTGCTAATCGTTTGGTGCTCCTGTTATAAATCTGTCAAAATCTTGCATGAAGCCTTAACAAAATGGCCGCCTTTCAGTTTCAATCAATCCTTCAATCAGTGTAACTCAGCAGCTTCAATGTATGCTGATATAACAACGGTAACATTATCTATTGTTACAATTTGCAGCTAAAACTGCTGGGAACATTGGCAACAAATCACAAACAGGAAAGTGTTGCAAATATCTTGCTCTACTGGATTTGTGGACTAAAGCCCGCTATACAAATCAAAGGATGCTTTAAAACTAAATAAAAATGGCATTAAGAGTTGAATACAAAAATAAATAAAAAACAATCTGTCACTTATCTAATACTACAGAACCGATTAAAAAAAAAAAATCACGCATTTCTGCTTTCACACGCAATGTTGTGTTGAAACATCTTGCATAATGTATACATCTGAAAGAGGTATAGAAAGAAACAGTGAACAGAACGTGACAAAACAGAGAACACTTAAAAATAAAATATGTTTCAATTACTCAATGCTGAGGTCGTGCTATGTTCTTACAACATCCGATTAGAGAATCAAAAATGCATTAACATGTAAATTGTTCCTTTACTAAAGCATTGGAAAAATACCAACCCGTAAATAAAAACACAAGCTGCATACTGTTTATAAGCAATTAAGCGTGACTATAAAATGCTGCTAAACAGATTCTTCTTGGGAACTAATATGGATCAGGTTAATCTCACACTTTGATAGGATTAACTGGAGCTATGTGATTATATACAGACCTTGAAACCATTGTTTTCTTCAAGGAGGGGGAACAAATACAGGAGAAAGACATCTTAAGAAGCCTATTGTGAAACATGTTTCTGCTTATTTACTTTTTTCATTTAAATTTAGACATACATACTGTACATCCGTCCCTGTCAATCCACTGCTGAATTAAGGGCTCTACAATGACCTTACAGGTACTGTGTTTGTAAGCCTCTCTCCTCCACATTGCTACAATACATTTTCTGATTTCATCCTCCCATCTAACTTTGCTTGTCACCTTGGTCTTGGAATCAAGTATGGTACCAGCTTTGTCGAACGATTGTTATTTCTACTTGCAATATGTCCGGCCCACGAACATTTATATTTCTTCACCCTTGTGATGATATCAAAGTCATTTATTATTTTTCCGGTCTCTTTGGGCAATACCCAGCATACATCTCTCCATACTTTGAGTTGTCTGAAACTTCAGAGTTATCATTGTATTTACTGTAGGGTTCATATTTGACATCCATATGTGAGCAAGGTCAGAACACTTGTCAAAAACTTTCCTCTGTAAATTTATGTTTGAATGACAGCTTTCGTTTAACCTCCAGGGATTCTTAGCAGCCTCTGCCTTCATCCTGAATGTGGTCAAGCCCAGGAACAATCCAGCCGCTGGAGAATGAGGGCCATTGCTTGCCATACCAGCCAGTACCTTTCATTGAGTCAGGTATATTGTTCAAGCTTTCATAGTATGGTTAAACCTGCCTGCACAAGCACCATTATATATCTTCAACAAAAACCATTGTCACTTTGAGGCAGTGAGAAGGACGAGGGAAAAGGTGAATGAATGTATGTATGTATATTTTTTTAATCTGCAAATTGTGTAATAAGACAGGTGTATAATGCTATTTAAAGAGAGTCAATGTTTAGATATGCAAAGTAATAAAATATAGTTGTAAAAAATACACGAGACAAGGGACTTAACCAAAGATTTTCACATATTTCAAACCTAAAAGGGTTATATCTAAATCTAAGTCTTTATAATAGATAAAGATCACATGGAAAAAAAAAACTACACAAAAACAGGATAATTTTTAAACATGTATTTATCCACAAATGATTCAACATCCAATATCCATGTGTGACTGCTGGTCAGTCTCTCACATCGGTTGGAGGCATTTTGGCCCATTCCTCCTTACAGAACTTCTTCAACTCGGTGATATTTGAGGGCTTCCTGGCATGGACAGCTCACTTTAGGTACTGCCACATTTCGATGGGGTTTAGGTCCAGACTTTGATCAGGCCATTCTAAAGAGTGGAATTTCTATTTCTGCAGCCATTCTTTTGTAGGACTTTCATTTCAGCTTACGGACGGATGGCCTGACATTTTCCACTAAAATCTTCTGCTACAATGCAGAATTCATGGTTGTGTCAATGATGGCAAACCGTCCAGGTCTTGAGGCAGAAAAGCAGCCCCAAACCATCACACTCACATACAGATGAGCAGCAATGTTTTTAGGGAGCAGTGGTTTCCTCCTGGTTATCCTTCCATGAACACCAGTCTTGTTCAGTAATTTTCTGATGGTTGTCATGAACACTCACATTAGCCAAGGTGAGAGTGGCCTGCAGATCCTTGGATGTTACTTTGGGGTTCTTTGCGACTTCCTGGATGATTTTCCAGTTTGTTCTTGGAGAGATTTTGTCAAGATTACTGCTCCTGGGTAGAGTGACTGGTCTTGGACGTTCTCCATTTGTAGACAATCTGTCTGACAGTGGATTGGTGGAGTCCCAAATCCTTAGAAATGGTTTTGAAACCCTTTCGAGACTGATGAGCATTAATAACTGTTTTTTTAGATCCTCAGAGATTTCTTTTGATCGTGGCATGACGTGATTCCACACACCTGTATGGGTGAGGTCAAACTCACTAAGTTTCTAATCTTTATATATGGTGGGGCCTCCCAAACTCACTCCTGAAAATCTAACTATTTAAAACACCAGACTCCAATTATCCCCTTTAATTTAACTGATAAAACCAGGGTTTCACTTACTTTTGCACATACCCTGACTCTTAATTACTCAGTGTCTAATTCATATATAATTTTTTGTTTTAAAAGAATTGGTTAATATAAACCCTATTGGATATTTAAGAAAAGACTGGTTTTGTTTGAAGAAAGTTATCATGGAAAAACTATGAAATGTCCATAATTATCATTGGGGGGGGGGGCGCACACACACAAACCTTTTTTAATTACACTTTTTTTTTCTAGCTGTTCAAAAGTGGCAGGAGTTTTACTCACACACACTTTGCTCCCATTATATGAGCCGTTGCTAAAAAGTCATAGATCAAACTCATGCATGAAATTGGAAATGCATATCTCTGGGTCTCTACGTTGTAACTCTGCCATGTCCGTGGTTTTAATTAAACCACAAAGCATCACAAATAGTTTCATTTGGTCATATAATATCATATCAAATTCATACGATTTGTAAACTATATTTATTCTCCATCAGAGGATTATAAAACAGCCAGGGTATGTGACCCTACTTAAAAATAAGAGTGTAAGGCAAAACTAACTTCTTCCTGAATTACTGATTTGGCATGAGAGAAAAGGAGGGGGGAAAAAAGGGAGAGACACACAAAAAGACAAGCAAGGGGAAAGCTGTGCTGAAACTGCCCCATTTCCGTGCAGCTGAGGAAGGAGAGGGGAGGGTCTGGAGTCCTCAAAGAATAAGGCAAAATATTGATTAACCTGTACATATGTTATTAAAGCAATTATGATGATCATTAATTAAAATAGGAGAAAACTAAGGACCTGATGCGCATGAATTAAGTGAACAAGGAGAAGGAGGAGAAGTCTGTGAACAACTTTTATCAGGGGCTCCCAACCTTTTTGTGCCCAAGGGCACTCTTGTGACTTCAGGAGAGAGTAGCGGGCACCAACCAATTTGCGTACACACAAAATACACTTACCTTGGGGGGGACGCCTCCAGTGCCACGCCAATCCCACTAGAGGATGCGGAAGTTAGGCCTCACTTTTGGGCGGGCCCAACTTCTGGCGCGGACCAATACACAGCAGCTGTCAGCTGCACTGCGGTCGCAGGCACCCACAAAAGGCTTAGCAAGCACCATGGTGCCCATGGGCACGCGTTGGGGACTACTGTTCTGTATACTAGAGATCGGAAAGCAGTCACACACTCCACACCCAACAATTTATAAGTTAATTCACGGTCTAATTATTTTATAGAAACGGGAATACCAATTTTTCCTTAATTAAGAATATTTTGTCTTTTCAGTTGGGATTCTAAAAGATAAAATGAGAATGCATGTCATTCAAGTATTTGCCCCACTGCTGGCCTTATAATGTTCACAAACCAACTTTAAAACATGATAAAAAATTGGCGCTTGATGGCTTAAAATAAAATGTCTGAAAATATTTTATGACCTCGACACGTCGGTGGCATTGATTTATTTTGCTCTAAACCTGCAGTGAGTCTAGGATAAAATAAGGAAGAAGTCCCGTGTAAACTGGTCTGTAGAATACTGAAGGTGAGGTCAATCAAAGATCTATGGGGACCTGATGAAGTACTGTGTGTTAGGATGTCACGTTTAAACCAGAGCAGCAAGTGTAATTTGGAAGCATATTTTGGGGAGGGGTTCATGTCAAAAAAGTTAAGGCTGAGCAGCCGAATTAGGATATATTTTAAATGGGGGAGGAGCCTAGCAAGGCCGGGGTTTACAATTGCCCATGATTTGTTTAAATGAAGCCAAGGCCAGTATGCCCCGAATATGTGCCCTAACCCAATTAATAGCAAGTAGTCAATGGGTGGAAGGGTTATGGATATACAGATTTAGATCTAACTTAAAAAAACAAAAAAAAAAACACTTGAATGTGTCCAACATTGTTTAAGGGGCATTAAATACCCTTATTGAACCTCTTAACAGGTCATTGGTGATTTCAATTCTAAGCTAAAGTAGCCCAATAATGCAGCATGGATGGACATAATATAGGAAAATATTGCTTGTATGTGTAATTATGAAATAACTTCTAATAGAAGTGTAAAACAAACATTTTGGAATATATTTGTGAATGGCTGACAATGTAGAAGAAATTATATATGATATAACATTTGTGGAAAACTGCCAGTTAGATTATGTTGTAGACCTAATTTTGGGGTATTTAGAGATCACATCTTAAATGTTGAAGAGTTGTTAATAGAGAAATTGTTACACAGAATTACAAAGCTAAAAGGTTTTACGCTACTGCAAAACCACTGTGTGTTACCAACATTTTTTTTCTTCTTGTCCAACATTTCTTGATTTATAGCTTCTTATATGACATCACAGGGGTGTTTTTAACCAATCTCATCTCTGAGCTGCAAGCCCAACTCCTCATGCTAAGGTAGCCCCAAGAGGATCTGGATAATCGTAATCGCTGCAACAATTTGCAATTGCAGGGTTTAAGAAGAATCTGTTCATTAGGCAACTCTCTCCAGACAATCCAGAGGACCACTTATTACTTTGTTGTGTATATACAGCCTTATGTCTCAAATCGCAGATAAGTCTAGAGATGTTATTCCAAGACTGAACTTCCATAAAACAAAGATAAGTCAATTATGGCAGGAGCCAGACAAAAATATCTATCAAAGGCTCAGCCATATCCGTATAGTATAGATACACACACACCAAAACCCTTCGCAAAGCGAAGGAAAGCGAGACATCACCACTATAATGAAAGAACATTGGGCCTGATATACAGTGTAGATTGGGTTTACCACTGAAACGGATAGCTACTCGCACTAAATATATAGGTGACCCTCCAGTCCTTCTTAGGCCTCGTCCAGGGTTGCTGCTTGCTGGCGGATAACTGAATTGGCCGGCTTCGCCGGCCAATCAGTATTGAACCAGATCAAAATAGGCTGCTTGCTGGCGGAGGCGTGCTGAGGCGCGCTTCCGCTCGGCACTGAGCACCTACAGCCGCAATTAGAGCGGCTTTAGTAGGGGCTCGCCTACGCTTCCGCAAGCACGCGGAAGCGTAGGTCTTACCAGATTTTTACATTTCAGCGCTCGCCGGAGTGCAGGGCCGATCACGTGAGCGGTTCGCCCAATGACGTCACTGGCCCACCCCCGACACGCCCCCTGACGGCGCGCTGTCTAAGGCCAGGGAAAGCACCCGCTTTCCCTGAGCCTCAGCGCGCCTCAGCACACCAGCGGGGAGCTTGGCCGAGGCCTTAGATATATCAGTGTTCTTCGAACATCTGGGCTGTAACCCACATGGCCTTCATGACTCATCTCATTTCTGTCATTGCAATCTCTTCAGGGCAGGGACTCTTTTTCTAATGTTTTGTCTGATGCGCTTATTCCCGTTGTGTTATAATATTGTGTCACGTGTATTATATAACGTGCCATGTGCCTGGACGGAGCTATAGAAATAAAGATATACATAGATACATACCAATCCAACTAGACGTTTAAAGAGGCTGGATCGAAGTCTGTGAACCAAGAGACGGTACACTACAAATAAGTCAGTCATTGGGGCTGTCGGAAGTACTAGATGAAACAGCTTAACTGTTGCCAGCTTTTTTTGTGTGAGGGATTGTATATTGTGATAGCCATGAATATTTACAGTTGAAAAGTTTGCGGTTTGAATTTAAGAACATTATTTTTTCGTCTAAGCCTAGGGTATTAAAAGCTGAATATTATGAATATTTTTAATTTTTCAGTCGATATTTTGTTTTTAAATTTTTCTTTGAGCTAAACAATTACAAAATACCTGATACTTTCCACCAGGGGAGCTGTTGAGTTGTAGTTCCCCTTCATGGTCCATACAATACCCCCAACTTATCGAGATTTTGCTCTTTCCCATGCAGGGTGGCTCTCCAAGGTTCTGTCCAGTAGCCCGGGACTTGTGTTGCCCTTGTACTCTATCGTATTTTAATCCAACTCTGGATTGAATTGCCATCAATCTTACAATGAAAGAACAAAACATTTATATTACATTTTTTGCTGGTGGTCTCTGCTCCGTTGGCTAGTAATCTAGCAGGAGTATCTATCTATATCTGGTAAAAACCTTTCGATCCTGTGCCTTTAAAAGAAATAACTATCCATGTAAAGGGCTTGGGCTGCTCACAAACAGAAAGGTTAGCACTAAATAATCTGAAAAGGCAGAGGGGAGATCTGGTGCTCTTTCAGGAGACTCATTTTAAAAAAGAGAATCATCCATCCTTAACGATTCATACCTCCACGCAAGTGTATTATTTTTCCTCATGCATACGTTTGTGGCGATTCAATCCTCTAAAAGCTAATAAAGAGGCAGATTTTTATTGGTCATGGGCACATATTAGGTGCTACAACAACAATACAACATGTGCATACCCCAAATGACCAAAACTTTAAAATAGTTTTTCCCAGTCCTCGCTAAATTTAGGAAAGCTTTAGATATAATAGGACATGAACACAATTGTAGACTCTAAACATGATAAATCTGATATTCCATATTTACATAACTTGAGACATATTGTAACATGCCCATATCCCTGAATAAGTTTAACGCAACAGGCACTAGAGGATGCATAGAGATGTTTTTACCAAACAGAGAATATACCTTTTATTCGAATCCACATACAGTAACACATTCACAGATATACAGTACTTGTTATTTGAAAACTTGGTTTTAATCCCCAAATTTATTTTTAAAATCTATGTAACTTCCCCCCCTCCCCTCTCTTTGTCCAAGTCGTTCCCAACTATCCACCCCTCCTTCGTCATCCCCTCTCTTTTTCACCACTGAAAATGGGAAAATGGACTATTGTGTGTCATCAACTCCTCCCATGCTATGTACATGTACCGCGCCGTATTCCTGTGATGGCTCGTCTGCCAATGTCTGTAACATGTACCAATATGCTGTCTGACACCAATAAAGGAAAAATATTTTTAAAAAAAAATCTATGATAAGTGCTGGCATCTGCATTCCTCAACCCAGTTTAAGCAAACACCCGTTAAGTTCTTTCTTAGCTTTAAGACACATTGCAGAAATATTTAACTTTCAATTCGGCAGCTGATAGCCCAGTTCCATTCTTGTGACACCCATAAAGCAGTAATAACGAACAAGCTGATCAGCAAAGCAGGCTTTCCTACAAAAATATACACTATGCTAGATTGAAATTCTAACTGCTGGATTAACTTCACTAGATACAATTCTAATGCAAACCCCCTCAACCTACAATCTGAACAAAATTAAACAAAAACTAGAGGAAAGCTTAACCTACGCAAAGATGAAAAAACTCTAAAAACAGTCCAGGCTAAAATTATACGAAAAGGGTAATACGGTTGATTATGACTGACAAATTATTTATTTTTAATGAAACTTCCTCAGTTACAGACGCTCGGGAGAGAACATGAGTAGTTGAGTATCGCTGAAGAGTTTTTGCGTTTTTACTCTCCACTTTATAATCAGGGCTATTTTGTTGGTCCTGAATGTCATTCAACCTACCTAGATCAATGCAATATACCCAACATTTATGAATCTCATTGTTTTAATATTGACTCAAATCATAATACAAGAAATTAAGAGTATGATCAAACATTTGAAATATGCTAAATCGCCCGGTCCTCACAGACTTCCAAGTCTGTATTATAAGACGTTTGCCTCAATTTTTTCCCCTCTGTTCAAAAAACGAATTGAATTAAATACTGCAGACCTCCACATTGTGAAGTTTCCCAAAGAGGGAAAGGGCCAGGAGCTATGTGAAAATTATAGGCCAATGTCTCTTCTTAATTCTGAAAAAATATCTTCCAGGTAGAATAGTGAATAGTTGCCTTCTTTGACACATCCAGATTAGATAGAACTCATGCTGGGCAGACAAGCTCGACAAATATTTTTAACAAGGGCTAAAAAGTAGCTAAATGTCCATTGCGGAGAAAACTGTTGACCTTGTTAATTGGTCTTTCGTGTGTGCTGTCCTAGAGAGTTGGTTTAGGAGATAAGTCTTTGAATGGAGTTAAAGCATTCAACTCAAACAGTGGTTACAATGGGGAATATACGGTATGCTCTAAACTCATTTAATCAGCAATGGGATGAGACAGGGGTATCGATTATCACCTTTGCTTTTTGCATTAATCAGCGAGGCATTGACAATAAGAATCAGGTCTAATATAGAGATTTGTGGTTTCCAGATCAATTGTTTTGAATATAAAATCCCTGTTTTATTAAAAATCCATTAACCTCTGATAGATAATTAGAGCTATATGGCTCTCTCCGATTTAAAATTTTAAAAAATAAATGAAGCACTAGGCCTTAATCTAGCACATAAATTTAATATTAATCCTTATTAATTTACTTGTATGTGGAATAAACAGAAATTGCGTTATTTAGGAATTGGTACAGACCATAAACTGTTCTCAGTAAATTACCTGTTATCGTTCAATAAAGATCTAGACTGTTGGGACAGGCATTGCATCTCCTATAGGCTCGATTGCTTCCATAAAATTTTTTAATATTCTGCCACCAGTGCCTTAGGCTGAGATTATACCAATCGCTGCAGGGCGGAGCGCTATTCTGTGACGTCACCCTGCCCTGCTGCATCTTGATTATACCGGGGAGACAGGGCAGAGAAGGCGTGGCAGAGGCGTGGACACTTCACCCTCATTGGATGAACCGCTCACGTGACACCGCCGTCGCCAGAGAAAAACAAATTTGGAAGTCTCTTCCCCAGCCGTCCGCTTTGCAGTATGGCGCACTGTGACCATCGGTATGAGCAGCTTAATTGTATGTATGCTACTTGTTTTGGCACCACCGCTCCACGCGCGTTTTTCAGTATAAACACGGCCTCAACTTTCCAGTCCCTTCTGTGTAAGAGCTACTTAAGTTTCTAGAAAAAAACAAATTGACATTATTATTTGGATAAAATAAAATATTGGATGGTAACATCTCGGGTCTGGAGCTCCTTGCTTTTCTGTTTTGTTCAGGGTGGTGGGCTTGCATTCCCAAATATACAGCGCTATTTTATGGCTGCACATTCCTTCTGGTCTAAAAAGATGGGTAGGTAATTAAATGAGCAAAAGTCGGCCAACCAACCTAAACTCTGTTCTCTGGTTCACAATCACCTACACCTTTACCCTAATTATAGGGTTCTCCTTGCATGTATCGAACAAAAACGGTTTAAGGTGTTCATTGAGCACAGAGTACAAGCCTTCGCGTTTCCTCCTGACCACTTTAGATTTTGTCTCTTTGGCGTATCTGCTTGTATAACCCTTCAAGTGCAGTCTGATGATCATTTAAGAATGACATTTCTAGATTGCCTCGGGTACACAGAGATTAATATCGGTATAACCTGTAGAGCTCATCTTCTAACATTGTTATTGACAGTAATGTAACTCATGCAGGGTTAGTTAAAATTATAGACATTTACCCAATTGATATATATTTTTTTTTTTTTTTTTTTTTTAAATTAGTCGCTTATCTGTTACAGTTTTGTTTCAATCTATATGACGTTCCTTTTACATATAATTTGCCTTACTCAAACTTTATTGTAATTGTACATCAGTTTATATCCCCCTTTTCTCTTATTTCTCGCCCTCTTTTTTCTGTATCTCTTCCCAAATTTGAAACAAAAGATAAAAATGTTCAAATTAATCTGGCCATAAACACCCCTGAGATACACAGGGATCTGCCAAATTCACACGGCTGACAAAATAGCAGCAGGAACTGAATCTATTTTTCAACCACTTGACAATTTGTCAACAGGATATATATCCAATATCGTTTCCTGAAAAATCTAAATTATATACCCAAAATACAAGAGATTCTTTTTTATATACCGAATAGTAACTCTGACCTCGCTACAGATTTCTTGGTCACTATAAACCTGGATGTAAATTATTTATACCTGCGTAACACATGGAGACTGTATACACGCAGTGATGTGGGCATAAGGTGTGTTGAATTAGCCATCTACAACTAAACAATTGGTTCAACTATTGTTAAAAATAGAGATTTTCCTGAAGAATAAATTTCAATTTAAAGACACATACTAGACACAAATGTAAGGGTCTACTATGAGTTCAAATGTAGAACAATAGCATCTACATTCCCAGTAAACTTTGAGGAACAATACGTATATTTACAAAAAACAAAAACACTTGAAAAAGCTCTGGCTGCGGGGAGAGGGGGAGAGGGGGGAGGGGGAGAGAGTCTTCCTTGTCTGGGAAGGAGGTCACATGATTGCAAACATCACCTTCACCTACTGTCTCTGCAAGTCTTCTAACATACAACTTACATTATAAGCTTTCTGGGGTAGATATTTACCTTCCTTTTTGTCTAATTTTAGGTTTATTGCACTTTTTTTGTATTATAAGTCTTTGTATTGTCATGTCTCTTTGGTAAAGCGATGCGTACATTGTTGGCGCTATATACAGTAAATACAAATACACCACATTGAAAAAGTACCCCAATAAGCACTCTGGGAAATTACTCAGTACAGTATTAGTTTTCTACAAAATAAAAGTTGTTTCAAACTGTGACATCACCACTACATCATTTTTGACAAATATAAATTCCAATAAAACCTTAACGCTGCTGCTAGAATCACTCTACTCTTTCCTAAATCTGTCTCCGCATCTCCCCTACTGAAATCCCTCTCCTGGCTTCCTATCAAATCCCGCATCTCACACACAATTCTCCTCCTCACTTTTAAAGCGTTACACTCCTCTGCCCCTCCTTACATCTCAGCCCTAATTTCTCGCTATGCAACATTCCGACACTTGCGTTCTTCTCAAGGATGTATTCTTTCTACCCCCTTTGTATCTAAAACCCTCTCCCGCCTTAAACCTCTCTCACTGACTGTCCCGCACCTCTGGAATGCCCTTCCGCTCAATACTCGACTAGCACCCTCTCTATCCACCTTTAAGACCCACCTTAAGACACACTTGCTTAAAGAAGCATATGAATAGCACCTGTGGATAATCCTGGACACATGATACATAAAGCTTTGCGCCCCTGCAGACGCACTTACTGGAATGCCCTCCTACTATCTCTATACGTTCCCCTACCTACCAATTAGATTGTAAGCTCCTCGGAGCAGGGACTCCTCTTCCTTAATGTTACTTTTATGTCTGAAGCACTTATTCCCATGACCTGTTATTTGTTATTTATATGATTACAACATGTATTACTACTGTGAAGCGCTAAGTATATTTATGGCGTTATATAAAGACATAAAATACAATAAAACCATCAACAAATGACCCCTTTAAAATTTGCATCTAGATCTAGTTCACATCTGGCTTCTCACTTTTCACTTATGCAGACGGTCTAAAATGTCTAATGAAAAGGACCAACATCTGTTTCTATTGCAGTTAATCCTTATTATATGTTGTAAACTTTCAAATCTTTCATCTACCTAAAGAAAATGGTTACTTTCTATACACTTGCAGTCAAAAAGTAAACGGTACACAGACAAATATTGGGCATCCCCATATGGATTTATCTAAACCGTGTTAGATCACAGGAAATTTCCAAAAACATAACCTTTGTTCAAAAAAAAGACCTATTTTGCCACCGTTGCCCTTAGGGGTAAATATATATACTTAATATGGTGCACGGTACCAAAGATTACAATGTTATTTATACCATCAATATTGCTTTAAGTCTTAAGGGATAATTTTTTTATTTTTTTTTACACAGCTGCCAATAACTTATTGGCAATTATTTCTCCCACTGCTGATCAGCCCGAAGTTTGCAAATCTTTACATGTCCTTACGTGTCTACATGAAGTAGAGTTGGTTTGAATAAGGTAAGAAACTATGCTCGGTCTTCAGCTTCAGTCAGAGATTCAGATTTTCACACCTCTTTTAAGCGGAACGTTTCGTAAGGGGCCATTTGGCCGCAACCAAAACTTCACCCGCGTTCCAGTGCAGGACTCTCTTCGATGCGATGTCTGGGCGGCAGCGCACCCGACCAAATAAGCCAAGCCTACCGCCCCAACAACTGCATGTTTAAATGTCCCGTGTGGGACCGCTACACTGCCTAGACATGCCGCTCTGACACGGACCTGGCAGCCCTGGCTTGTCTATTCGGGCGCACAGCGGTCGGGCGCAGATATCGCGGCGAAGTGTCCCACGGCAAAATGTCCCTGTGGTGAAGTGTCCCCAGCGGCACTTTGGGTTGTGGCCAAATGGGGGCACGGGGGGTGTGAGGATAACCAGAGAAAAGTGGGGGGGGCGAGCGAGGAAGAGAGAAGTGGGGGGGGGTTGGGAGGGCGAGCGAGGAAAAGAGAAGTGGAGGGGGTTGGGAGGGCGAGCGAGGAAGAGAGAAGTGGTGGGGGGGGGCGAGCGAGGTAGAGAGAAGTGGGAGGGGGCGCGAGGTAGAGAGAAGTGGGGGGGGGGTCGCGAGGAAGAGAGAAGTGGGGGGGGGGTCGCGAGGAAGGAGAGAAGTGGGGGGTTCGCGAGGAAGAGAGAAGTGGGGGGTTCGCGAGGAAAAGAGAGGCGGGAGGGTGTGGGTTGAGGGGAAGAGAGGTGGGAGGGGGGAGAGGAAGAGAGGTGGGAGGGGGGGAGAGGAAGAGAGGTGGGAGGGGGAGAGGAAGAGAGGTGGGAGGGGGGAGAGGAAGAGAGGTGGGAGGGGGGAGAGGAAGAGAGGTGGGAGGGGGGAGAGGAAGAGAGGTGGAGGGGGGAGAGGAAGAGAGGTGGGAGGGGGGAGAGGAAGAGAGGTGGGAGGGGGGAGAGGAAGAGAGGTGGGAGGGGGGAGAGGAAGAGAGGTGGGAGGGGGGAGAGGAAGAGAGGTGGGAGGGGGGAGAGGAAGAGAGGTGGAGGGGGGAGAGGAAGAGAGGGGGGAGAGGAAGAGAGGGGGGAGAGGAAGAGAGGTGGGAGGGGGGAGAGGAAGAGAGGGGGGAGAGGAAGAGAGGGGGGAGAGGAAGAGAGGGGGGGAGAGGAAGAGAGGTGGGAGGGGGGAGAGGAAGAGAGGTGGGAGGGGGGAGAGGAAGAGAGGTGGGAGGGGGGAGAGGAAGAGAGGTGGGAGGGGGGAGAGGAAGAGAGGTGGGAGGGGGGAGAGGAAGAGAGGTGGGAGAGGAAGAGAGGTGGGAGGGGGGAGAGGAAGAGAGGTGGGAGAGGAAGAGAGGTGGGAGGGGGGAGGAGAGGGGAGAGAGAGGTGGGAGGGGGGAGAGGAAGAGAGGTGGGAGGGGGGAGAGAAGAGAGGTGGGAGGGGGAGAGGAAGAGAGGTGGGAGGGGGGAGAGGAAGAGAGGTGGGAGGGGGGGAGAGGAAGAGAGGTGGGAGGGGGGAGAGGAAGAGAGGTGGGAGGGGGGAGAGGAAGAGAGGTGGGAGGGGGGAGAGGAAGAGAGGTGGGAGGGGGGAGAGGAAGAGTGGTGGGAGGGGGGAGAGGAAGAGAGGTGGGAGGGGGGAGAGGAAGAGAGGTGGGAGGGGGGAGAGGAAGAGAGGTGGGAGGGGGGAGAGGAAGAGAGGTGGGAGGGGGGAGAGGAAGAGAGGTGGGAGGGGGGAGAGGAAGAGAGGTGGGAGGGGGGGAGAGGAAGAGAGGTGGGAGGGGGGGGGGAGAGGAAGAGAGGTGGGAGGGGGGAGAGGAAGAGAGGTGGGAGGGGGAGAGGAAGAGAGGTGGGAGGGGGGAGAGGAAGAGAGGTGGGAGGGGGGAGAGGAGAGAGGTGGGAGGGGGGAGAGAAGAGAGGTGGGAGGGGGAGAGGAAGAGAGGTGGGAGGGGGGAGAGGAAGAGAGGTGGGAGGGGGGAGAGGAAGAGAGGTGGGAGGGGGGAGAGGAAGAGAGGTGGGAGGGGGGAGAGGAAGAGAGGTGGGAGGGGGAGAGGAAGAGAGGTGGGAGGGGGGAGAGGAAGAGAGGTGGGAGGGGGGAGAGGAAGAGAGGTGGGAGGGGGGAGAGGAAGAGAGGTGGGAGGGGGGAGAGGAAGAGAGGTGGGAGGGGGGAGAGGAAGAGAGGTGGGAGGGGGGAGAGGAGAGAGGTGGGAGGGGGAGAGGAAGAGAGGTGGGAGGGGGGAGAGGAAGAGAGGTGGGAGGGGGAGAGGAAGAGAGGTGGGAGGGGGGAGAGGAAGAGAGGTGGGAGGGGGAGAGGAAGAGAGGTGGGAGGGGGAGAGGAAGAGAGGTGGGAGGGGGGAGAGGAAGAGAGGTGGGAGGGGGGAGAGGAAGAGAGGTGGGAGGGGGAGAGGAAGAGAGGTGGGAGGGGGGAGGGGAGAGAGGAAGAGAGGGGGGAGGGGGGAGAGGAAGAGAGGGGGGAGGGGGGAGAGGAAGAGAGGGGGGAGGGGGGAGAGGAAGAGAGGGGGAGGGGGGAGAGGAAGAGAGGGGGGAGGGGGGAGAGGAAGAGAGGGGGGAGGGGGGAGAGGTGTGAGGTGGGAGGGGGGAGAGGTGGGAGGGGGAAGGAGAGGTGGGAGGGGGGAGAGGAAGAGAGGTGGGAGGGGGGAGAGGAAGAGAGGTGGGAGGGGGGAGAGGAAGAGAGGTGGGGGTGGGGGGAGAGGAAGAGAGGTGGGAGGGGGGAGAGGAAGAGAGGTGGGAGGGGGGAGAGGAAGAGAGGTGGGAGGGGGGAGAGGAAGAGAGGTGGGAGGGGGGAGAGGAAGAGAGGTGGGAGGGGGGAGAGGAAGAGAGGTGGGAGGGGGGAGAGGAAGAGAGGTGGGAGGGGGGGTGAGGAAGAGAGGTGGGTGGGGGGAGAGGAGAGAGGTGGGAGGGGGGAGAGGAAGAGAGGTGGGAGGGGGAGAGGAAGAGAGGTGGGAGGGGGGAGAGGAAGAGAGGTGGGAGGGGGGAGAGGAAGAGAGGTGGGAGGGGGAGAGGAAGAGGTGGAGGGGGGAGGAAGAGAGGTGGGGAGGGGGGGGGGAGAGGAAGAGAGGTGGGAGGGGGGAGAGGAAGAGAGGTGGGAGGGGGGAGAGGAAGAGAGGTGGGAGGGGGGAGAGGAAGAGAGGTGGGAGGGGGGAGAGGAAGAGAGGTGGGAGGGGGAGAGGAAGAGAGGTGGGAGGGGGGAGAGGAAGAGAGGTGGGAGGGGGGAGAGGAAGAGAGGTGGGAGGGGGGAGAGGAGAGAGGTGGGAGGGGGGAGAGGAAGAGAGGTGGGAGGGGGGGAGAGGAAGAGAGGTGGGAGGGGGGAGAGGAAGAGAGGTGGGAGGGGGGAGAGGAAGAGAGGTGGGAGGGGGGAGAGGAAGAGAGGTGGGAGGGGGGAGAGGAAGAGAGGTGGGAGGGGGGAGAGGAAGAGAGGTGGGAGGGGGGAGAGGAAGAGAGGTGGGGAGGGGGGGAGAGGAAGAGAGGTGGGAGGGGGGGAGAGGAAGAGAGGTGGGTGGGGGGGGAGAGGAAGAGAGGTGGGAGGGGGGAGAGGAAGAGAGGTGGGAGGGGGGAGAGGAAGAGAGGTGGGAGGGGGGAGAGGAAGAGAGGTGGGAGGGGGGGAGAGGAAGAGAGGTGGGAGGGGGGAGAGGAAGAGAGGTGGGAGGGGGGAGAGGAAGAGAGGTGGGAGGGGGAGAGGAAGAGAGGTGGGAGGGGGGAGAGGAAGAGAGGTGGGAGGGGGGAGAGGAAGAGAGGTGGGAGGGGGGAGAGGAAGAGAGGTGGGAGGGGGGAGAGGAAGAGAGGTGGGAGGGGGGAGAGGAAGAGAGGTGGGAGGGGGGAGAGGAAGAGAGGTGGGAGGGGGGAGAGGAAGAGAGGTGGGAGGGGGGAGAGGAAGAGAGGTGGGAGGGGGGAGAGGAAGAGAGGTGGGAGGGGGGAGGGAGGGAGAGAGGTGGGAGGGGGGAGAGGAAGAGAGGAAGAGAGGTGGGAGGGGGGAGAGGAAGAGAGGAGGAGGTGGAGGGGGGAGAGGAAGAGAGGAAGAGAGGTGGGAGGGGGAGAGGAGAGAGGAAGAGAGGTGGGAGGGGGGAGAGGAAGAGAGGAGAGAGGAAGAGAGGTGGGAGGGGGAGAGGGAGAGGAGAGAGGTGGGAGGTGGGAGGGAGAGGAAGAGAGGTGGGAGAGGGGAGAGGAAGAGAGGTGGGAGGGGGGAGAGGAAGAGAGGTGGGAGGGGGGGAGAGGAAGAGAGGTGGGAGGGGGGAGAGGAAGAGAGGTGGAGGGGGGAGAGGAAGAGAGGTGGGAGGGGGGGAGAGGAAGAGAGGGTGGGAGGGGGGAGAGGAAGAGAGGTGGGAGGGGGGAGAGGAAGAGAGGTGGGAGGGGGGAGAGGAAGAGAGGTGGGAGGGGGGGAGAGGAAGAGAGGTGGGAGGGGGGAGAGGAAGAGAGGTGGGAGGGGGAGAGGAAGAGAGGTGGGAGGGGGGAGAGGAAGAGAGGTGGGAGGGGGGAGAGGAAGAGAGGTGGGAGGGGGGAGAGGAAGAGAGGTGGGAGGGGGGAGAGGAAGAGAGGTGGGAGGGGGGAGAGGAAGAGAGGTGGGAGGGGGGAGAGGAAGAGAGGTGGGAGGGGGGAGAGAAGAGAGGTGGGAGGGGGGAGAGGAAGAGAGGTGGGAGGGGGGAGAGGAAGAGAGGTGGGAGGGGGGAGAGGAAGAGAGGTGGGAGGGGGGAGAGGAAGAGAGGTGGGAGGGGGGAGAGGAAGAGAGGTGGGAGGGGGGAGAGGAAGAGAGGTGGGAGGGGGGAGAGGAAGAGAGGTGGGAGGGGGAGAGGAAGAGAGGTGGGGGAGGAGGTGGGAGGGGGGAGAGGAAGAGAGGTGGGAGGGGGGGAGAGGAAGAGAGGTGGGAGGGGGGAGAGGAAGAGAGGTGGGAGGGGGGAGAGGAAGAGAGGTGGGAGGGGGGAGAGGAAGAGAGGTGGGAGGGGGGAGAGGAAGAGAGGTGGGAGGGGGGGAGAGGAAGAGAGGTGGGAGGGGGGAGAGGAGAGAGGTGGGAGGGGGGAGAGGAAGAGAGGTGGGAGGGGGGAGAGGAAGAGAGGTGGGGGGGGAGAGGAAGAGAGGTGGGAGGGGGGAGAGGAAGAGAGGTGGGAGGGGGGAGAGGAAGAGAGGTGGGAGGGGGGAGAGGAAGAGAGGTGGGAGGGGGGAGAGGAAGAGAGGTGGGAGGGGGGAGAGGAAGAGAGGTGGGAGGGGGGAGAGGAAGAGAGGTGGGAGGGGGGAGAGGAAGAGAGGTGGGAGGGGGGAGAGGAGAGAGGTGGGAGGGGGGAGAGGAAGAGAGGTGGGAGGGGGGAGAGGAAGAGAGGTGGGAGGGGGGAGAGGAAGAGAGGTGGGAGGGGGGAGAGGAAGAGAGGTGGGAGGGGGGAGAGGAAGAGAGGTGGGAGGGGGGGAGAGGAAGAGAGGTGGGAGGGGGGGAGAGGAAGAGAGGTGGGAGGGGGGAGAGGAAGAGAGGTGGGAGGGGGGAGAGGAAGAGAGGTGGGAGGGGGGAGAGGAAGAGAGGTGGGAGGGGGGAGAGGAAGAGAGGTGGGAGGGGGGAGAGGAAGAGAGGTGGGGGGGGGAGAGGAAGAGAGGTGGGGGGGGGAGAGGAAGAGAGGTGGGAGGGGGGAGAGGAAGAGAGGTGGGAGGGGGGAGAGGAAGAGAGGTGGGAGGGGGGAGAGGAAGAGAGGTGGAGGGGGGAGAGGAAGAGAGGTGGGAGGGGGAGAGGAAGAGAGGTGGGAGGGGGGAGAGGAAGAGAGGTGGGAGGGGGGAGAGGAAGAGAGGTGGGAGGGGGGAGAGGAAGAGAGGTGGGGGGGGAGAGGAAGAGAGGTGGGAGGGGGGAGAGGAAGAGAGGTGGGAGGGGGGAGAGGAAGAGAGGTGGGAGGGGGGAGAGGAAGAGAGGTGGGAGGGGGGAGAGGAAGAGAGGTGGGAGGGGGAGAGGAAGAGAGGTGGGAGGGGGGAGAGGAAGAGAGGTGGGAGGGGGGAGAGGAAGAGAGGTGGGTGGGGGGAGAGGAAGAGAGGTGGGGGGGGGAGAGGAAGAGAGGTGGGGGGGGAGAGGAAGAGAGGTGGGGGGGGGGAGAGGAAGAGAGGTTGGGGGGGGGGGAGAGGAAGAGAGGTGGGGGGGGGGGAGAGGAAGAGAGGTGGGGGGGGGGGGAGAGGAGAGAGGTGGGGGGGGGGGAGAGGAAGAGAGGTGGGGGGGGGGGAGAGGAAGAGAGGTGGGGGGGGGGGAGAGGAAGAGAGGTGGGGGGGGGGGAGAGGAGAGAGGTGGGGGGGGGAGAGGAGAGAGGTGGGGGGGGGGAGAGGAAGAGAGGTGGGGGGGGGGAGGAAGAGAGGTGGGGGGGGAGGAAGAGAGGTGGGGGGGGAGAGGAAGAGAGGTGGGGGGGGAGAGGAAGAGAGGTGGGGGGGGGAGAGGAAGAGAGGTGGGGGGGGGGGAGGAAGAGAGGTGGGGGGGGGAGAGGAGAGAGGTGGGGGGGGGGAGAGGAAGAGAGGTGGGGGGGGAGGAAGAGAGGTGGGGGGGGAGAGGAGAGAGGTGGGGGGGGGGGGGAGTGGTTGGGGGGGGGAGGAGAGGGTGGGGGGGGAGAGGAAGAGAGGTGGGGGGGAGAGGAAGAGAGGTGGGGGGGGAGAGGAAGAGAGGTGGGGGGGGAGAGGAAGAGAGGTGGGGGGGAGAGGAAGAGAGGTGGGGGGGGAGAGGAAGAGAGGTGGGGGGGGGAGAGGAAGAGAGGTGGGGGGGGAGAGGAGAGAGGTGGGGGGGGAGAGGAAGAGAGGTGGGGGGGGGAGGAAGAGAGGTGGGGGGGGGGAGGAAGAGAGGTGGGGGGGGGGGAGAGAGGTGGGGGGGGGGAGAGGAGAGAGGTGGGGGGGGGGAGAGGAAGAGAGGTGGGGGGGGTGAGGAAGAGAGGTGGGGGGGGGAGAGAAGAGAGGTGGGGGGGGGAGAGGAAGAGAGGTGGGGGGGGGGAGAGGAAGAGAGGTGGGGGGGGAGAGAAGAGAGGTGGGGGGGGGGGAGGAAGAGAGGTGGGGGGGGGAGGAAGAGAGGTGGGGGGGGAGAGGAAGAGAGGTGGGGGGGGGAGAGGAAGAGAGGTGGGGGGGGGAGAGGAAGAGAGGTGGGGGGGGGAGAGGAAGAGAGGTGGGGGGGGGAGAGGAAGAGAGGTGGGGGGGGGGAGAGAAGAGAGGTGGGGGGGGGAGAGGAAGAGAGGTGGGGGGGGAGAGGAGAGTGTGGGGGGGGGAGGGAAGAGAGGTGGGGGGGGGAGGAAGGAGGTGGGGGGGGAGAGAAGAGAGGTGGGGGGGGAGAGGAAGAGAGGTGGGGGGGGAGAGGAAGAGAGGTGGGGGGGAGAGGAAGAGAGGTGGGGGGGGAGAGGAATAGAGGTGGGGGGAGAGGAAGAGAGGTGGGGGGGGGAGAGGAAGAGAGGTGAGGGGGGGAGAGGAAGAGAGGTGAGGGGGGGAGAGGAAGAGAGGTGAGGGGGGGAGAGGAAGAGAGGTGAGGGGGGGAGAGGAAGAGAGGTGAGGGGGGGAGAGGAAGAGAGGTGAGGGGGGGAGAGGAAGAGAGGTGAGGGGGGGAGAGGAGAGAGGTGAGGGGGGGAGAGGAAGAGAGGTGAGGGGTGGAGAGGAAGAGAGGTGGGGATGGAGAGGAAGAGAGGTGGGGGGGGTGAGAGGAAGAGAGGTGGGGGGGGGTGAGAGGAAGAGAGGTGGGGGGTGAGAGGAAGAGAGGTGGGGGGGTGAGAGGAAGAGAGGTGGGGGGGGAGGGGGTGAAACTAACCTTCCCAGAAGCTCCGTCTCCTAAAATCACTATCTTAAGCTGCGGTCCTGACTCTCTTCCTCGGAGTCGGACATGTTACACGGGAGGCCTCCCTCTCCTCTGCTTCCCCAGTCCGTGTGTGTGAGTGTAATAACACGGCAGCCAGGCGGCTGTGAGCGGATTATCAGACCGGAGTCACAGGGGCAGCGCTAAGCAACCAGACGCCATCTTCCCCCGCCGCTTGTCACTGGCTGCAGCTCCGGCACGGACCACTCCGGGGGCGGGGGGGAGAGGCCGGGTACAGACATGCAATGGTATGTGCGGCGCCCGGCTGCATGGGAAGGGATCCCAGCACACGCTAACATGGAAAGATTTTATCACTGGCTCTTCAAAAGGAGTTGCCCTGCAGAAAGGTGTGAGGGGGAAGACCGGTATTTTTTTTTAAGGACACCCCGCGGGTTGTATGTGGAATGATCCGGCCGGTTTCGTGACGCCGCCGGGTAACTAAGGGGAGTGAGGTCAGAGGAGAGAGTGCAGCTGACAGAGAGCACGTGGGAGGGGACTGCACAGCGTGGATGCACGAGGACATGGGGCAGAGGTGGACGACGAGAGAAGGCTACAGGAACAGAGCAGTGAAGATGTTGATAAAGGTCCATGCAGTGAAAGTGAGGAGGAGCTTAGGGAGAGAGGTCCATGCAGTGAGAGTGAGGAGCGTAGGGAGAAAGGTCCATGCAGTGCGACTGCAGAGAAGTATTGTGGATAATTAAAAAAAAAACATTGGTGAAAATTACAATG